>NW_006786251.1:545443-550677 GCF_000442215.2 Lipotes vexillifer
GGGAAAGAGATAAAAACTTTACCTGTTTATGTCAGTTTTGTACAGGTGGGGAAGCAGTATGAAAAGGAGATACAACAAGGAGGTGTAAAAAAAATCATAAGTCAGGAATGTAAGACGGTACAAGAGACCAGGGGGACCTTTTATACGACTAGACAGCAAAAGCAACCCCCTTCTCCCCAAGCTAGTCCAGAAGATGATACTCTAGAGCAAGTGTCCTTTCTAGACAGCTCTGGGAAAAGCCCTTTAACGCCAGAGACGCCCAGTTCAGAGGAAGTGAGTTATGAATTTACATCTAAGACACCCGACTCGCTTATAGCTTATATACCAGGCAAACCCAGCCCAATTCCCGAGGTTTCGGAGGAATCTGAGGAGGAGGGACAGGCCAGGTCAGCCTCCTTACAGCAGACTGCAGTGGAGGAGACGGCAGCAGTCGGGCGCCACACGCCTAGCAGCGTGAGCACAGACTCTAACCAAAGACTCAGAGCTAACAGAGTTGCCTACATTGAATTTCCCCCTCCTCCACCGCTGGATGCAGACCAGATGGAGTCCGATAAGAAACATCCTTACCTCCCTGAAAGAGAGGTTGACATGATTGAAGTCAGTCTGCAAGACGAGCATGACAAGTACCGGCTGGCGGAACCGGTCATCAGGGTGCAGCCGCCTTCCCCAGTTCCTCCTGGGGCGGACATCAGTGACTCCAGCGATGACGAATCCCTTTATCAACCAGTCCCGGTCAAAAAATACACCTTCAAGTTAAAGGAGGTCGACGACGAACAAAAAGAAGTGACAAAATCCAAAGCCTCCGCTGAAAAGGCTTCCACCCAGAAAGAATCAGAAATGAATGGATCTGGAAAAGATACTGAATTTGGCCTTGGCCTTGATTCACCTCAGAATGAAACGGCCCAGAATGGGAACAACGACCAGTCCATCACAGAGTGTTCCATTGCCACCACGGCAGAGTTTTCTCACGATACAGATGCCACAGAGATCGACTCTCTGGACGGCTACGACCTGCAAGACGAAGATGACGGCTTGACAGAGAGTGATTCTAAATTCCCAAGTCAGACCCTGGAGCTGAAGAAAGATGTCTGGAACACGGAGGGCATTCTGAAGCCAGCTGATCGCTCCTTTAGCCAAAGCAAGTTGGAAGTTATCCAGGAGGAGGAGGGAAGGGTGGGGCCAGATGAAGAGAAGCCGCCTTCCAAAAGCTCTTCATCTGAAAAGACTCCCGCTAAGACTGATCAGAAGTCGGGGGCCCAGTTTTTCACACTAGAAGGCAGACATCCTGACAGATCAGTGTTTCCTGATACTTATTTCAGTTACAAAGTAGACGAAGAATTTGCCACTCCTTTTAAGACAGTAGCTACCAAAGGTCTAGATTTTGACCCCTGGTCTAATAACCGAGGGGATGATGACGTTTATGACAGTAAATCACGGGAAGATGAAACTAAGCCATTTGGTCTGGCTGTGGAAGACCGCTCTCCAGCCACCACCCCTGATACAACGCCAGCCCGAACGCCAACTGACGAAAGTACCCCTACTAGTGAGCCTAACCCCTTCCCATTTCATGAAGGAAAAATGTTTGAGATGACTCGCAGTGGTGCAATTGACATGAGCAAGAGGGATTTTGTGGAAGAGAGGCTCCAATTTTTCCAGATTGGTGAGCATACTTCTGAAGGGAAGTCAGGGGACCCGGGGGAAGGGGATAAAAGTACAGTCACTGCCATACCACAGCCACAGGCAGGGGACACCACTGTAGAAACCAATCTAGAGGGAAATGTAGAGGCACCTACAGTGGAACCTAACCCCAGCATCCCGACCAGCGGAGAGTGTCAGGAAGGCACATCCGGTAGTGGCTCCCAGGAGAAAGCAGCAGCAGCGGCCACTAACACCTCTAAACTTGACCCCAAGTTGCGCACGCCTATAAAAATGGGAATTTCTGCATCCACCATGACCTTGAAGAAAGAAGGCCCTGGAGAAGTGACAGATAAGATAGAAGCTGTGATGACCAGTGGTCAGGGATTAGAGAATGAACCTGTAACAGTGATTTCAAATACAGCCGATAGCCACATGGGCGTTAGGCCCCAAGAAAAACATGATTTTCAAAAAGATAACTTTAATAACAACAACAATTTGGATTCTTCCACTATACAGACAGATAACATTACAAGTCATGTAGTTCTGACAGAACATTCTGCACCCACTTGTACCACAGAGAAAGCTAATCCAGTGAAAAGCTCATCAGGAAAAAAGACAGGGGTACTGCAAGGACATTGTGTGAGAGAGAAACAGAAAGTTCTTGGAGAGCAGCAAAAGACAAAGGAATCGATAGGGATTAGGCGAAAATCCAAACTTCCCATAAAGGCCACTTCACCAAAAGATCTCTTCCCACCAGATCATATGCCAAACATTCATGTGAGTAAAAGGAAGCAGGTTAGTCAATCTGAGAAAACCAAAACCCTTACTGCTTCTTCACGTGTAGATGTAAAGTCCAGAATTCCAGTGAAGAATACACACAGGGAAAACACAGGTTCAGTTAGAAAACCGTGTGCTACACAAAAGCAGGGGCAGCCAGAGAGAGGCAAGGCCAAACAGCTTCCATCCAAGTTGCCAGTAAAGGTAAGATCCACCTGTGTCACCACCGTCACCACCACCACCACCACCACCACCACCACCACCACCACCACAGTTCAAGTTAGGAAAAGTCAGCTTAAGGAAGTATGTAAACACTCCATTGAATATTTTAAGGGAATTAGTGGTGAGACCTTAAAGCTTGTGGACCGCCTCTCGGAAGAAGACAAAAAGATGCAGTCCGAGTTGTCCGATGAGGAAGACAGTACCTCAAGAAACACGTCGTTGTCCGAGACTTCCCGGGGTGGCCAGCCTTCGGTTACAGCGAAGTCTGCTAGAGATAAGAAAACAGAGGCAGCACCTTTAAAATCAAAGAGTGAAAAGGCCGGCAGTGAGAAATGGAGCAGTAGGAGGACTGGTGAGAATGAAGGCAGTCAGGTCTCTCGAGCGCTCTCTGCTCACATCCTGGAGAACGAGCATAGTTTGTAAACACTTTCCAACTCGTAGACCCTAGTGCATGAACCGTTGTGATTGCCTGTGGAGTGACTTAACCGTAGTTTCTCATTCTGTCATTGTCATCTGTGCGTGCTGTCTATATACTCTTCTTTCTTCCTCTTAACCCAACGACACTGTAGACAGCTAGGGAAGCATGCTGAAGATATCGGTGTCATTCAAGATGAGCAACTTTTTTTTTTTTTTTCAGTGTGCTAATGGATATGATCCTGTCAAAGTAAAAGCACAGATGTTGAAATGCCATCGTGGTGTTTTCACCAACACGACACTTCTGTAACTACTGTAAAGTAGCTAGCTTGTCAGCATGTTGAATTCCATTACATTGAGCATCCATGTAGTCTGCCATTTGGCCTGATGCAGGTGAAAATCAAGTGAGTCATGTGAAAAGAGAAGTGTTCATGTAGGTGATTAGGACACATTTAAGTGTACAGTGTTAGCAGTAGTCTCTCTGTAAAATCTGAATACTGCTAAAAGCAATTTTCCAGTATCGTGTCTTTCTTGATGATTATTTTAATTAAGAAATTGTAAATCGTAGGTCCACAGAGTCCATGTGAACGGACAGATATCAGGATGGCAATAGTAGCCGATCACCTGGGACTTAGTTGGACAGGTAAGTGTGTATACACCTGAATGAAACAGTTTCTTAATTTGTCTTTTTCACAAGCAGTTTATTATTAAAAACAAAAAGCAATGAGTAAAAAACATTTTTATCACTTGTAATTCTATCTACCCAGAGTTAATTATAGTATCCTGTGTTTTTCAAAACTTTTCTATGCATATACCCTTAAAGAATAGAAATTTAAATCTTATTTTACCTTAAATTTAAGCACTTTCTTCACGATGCCATTTCTGGTAATATGGGATAACCTTTTACCTAACAGCAAATTTACTTTGTGGCATATAGGAACACGTAGCTAAGGCCTATGGTTTTTAAATAATCCAAAACTTTTAACTATGGTTTATGCCCTTAGATCAGCTCTCTTAGGCAATAGTTCAACTAATCCATGCCTGGGTTTCACAAATCTTGATCATTCATGAGTCACTGTCACAATTTTTATGATATACACATATTATTTGCATGCTCATTGAGCTGATACTTTTAAGCGGACTCACTTTTATGCTCAAAGATTTATTTAAAAGGAAGTCTTACGTCATTTTGCTAATGGAAAACAAGGATCATGTTCAATCACTATATAAACAAGAAAACAAAGGATGAGAGTTAAGCTTAAATTTTGAATTAAAATTGAAAAAATAGGATACAGGTGAATGAATCTATTCAATTTACAAAAATAGTTGAGCTCTGTGAAATGAATGAAACTTTTTATAATCAGGGTGTAGAAGAGGAATTTTGGGCTTGATTTCACTTCATTAAAGATGAAGGTGAGGCTCTGTGTCAGCTGGACAATACTGCTTTGTAGCGTTGATGTTAACTGGGCCCCCCAAATCCTACTTCACATGAATCAGAGAAATTTTAAGTTTTATAGGTTGAGTGTATTTTTTTTTTTAATGCACAGCCAAAACACAACAGTTAAATATAAATTAATGTTAATTATTGTCCCATTTAAAGTCATCTTGCATACTATCAGCGACATACATTCTCTACTCAGGGAAACAATTATCTAGGCTATCAAAATGGACAACAGGAAACTAGATCATGGCACAAAAGGTCATTTACATTTATTTCCTTCGAATGCCCTGAATCCCAGGCCTTCCCGAACACCCTCCGCATATTAAGGCTTCCTCTCTCCTTCCGCCCAGCCCTGCCCTCAGGCACACTGCTACTGACCTGGCCTGGTGGAGCTCTGAAGAGACAGTGGGTCTGAGTAATCCTTTGCAGACTGTTGAGAGTTAACAGTAATTCATTATGTATAAGTATTTCCGAACATAAAATTAATAATAGTATTATATTTTAACAGTGGACACTGTAATCTGAAAATATCCTGGAGCTAATGTTGATTTTGTGTATTATTTAGCCATAACTATTAGATTATTTTCTTTAAGCAAAACCAGTCCTTAGTCTGTCAGAGTAAACTCTTGGAGAATATGTGACATAAGAATAGCGAGAGGGCTTCCCTGGTGGCACAGTGGTTGAGAGTCCGCCTGCCGATGCAGGGGACGCGGGTTCGTGCCCCGGTCCGGGAGGATCCCAC
>NW_006786251.1:551011-566522 GCF_000442215.2 Lipotes vexillifer
CCGATGCAGGGGACGCGGGTTCGTGCCCCGGTCCGGGAGGATCCCACATGCCGCGGAGCGGCTGGGCCGGTGAGCCAGCCATGGCCGCTGAGCCTGCGCGTCCGGAGCCTGCGCTCCGCAGCGGGAGAGGCCACAGCAGGGAGAGGCCCGCGTACCGCAAAAGAAACGAATAGCGAAACAAAGTCATAAAACTGTAAAATTCTTAGTGACAATGTGTCTTTGCTCTTCACTGAGTCTCTAGACAAAGGATATGGTTTGGTCATGAGGGCAGGAAGGATTACTTCCCTTAAAACACAAAGAGATAAGGCACTTAAAAAAATTAACTTTTCTAATTCGAATTACTATATGCTCAATGAAGATTATTAGGAAAATTAGCATTTAGAAAATTTAAATCCATCCCTCAGAACCACTGTTAACAAGCAACTTAGTGTACTTTGGTGTTTTTTTTTTTAATAAAAAGCTTTCAAAATGTTATATACACAATGTAATTTTCTGCTTTTTTATTTACTTTCTGATCTTGGTTTTAATGGACAAATAACATCCAATAGCCATACTTTACAATGGTGTTTTGCTGTTGGTCGCTATGCACTAGTGAGTCATGAAATCAATTCGTGCTTTGTTTTTGTTTTTAAAAGGAAAAGAAAATGTCTGTCTGTCACATACAGTAAGGTTGTTTTGCTCCATAAAGATGTGGTTTCATTTATATAAGCATCATGATATGCAATGTATTTCTAACTGTGGGCTGTGATCAGTTTGCCAGCCACTGCATTACATTAACTAACTTCTCTCCTTTTGTTCAACACATGCTTTGTTTTCAATTTTTCAGTAGTACAAGCCCACAGTGAGCATTCATGTATGTAAATAATTGTGTACAGCCCTGTGTACTGCCACCATAGATTTCTAGGAGTGAAATCAGTTGGTCAGAGGATACAGACTTTTTTGAGCCTCTGAATACATTTTGCCAAACTGCTGGAAATGGTTCTTAAGCAGGATAGAATCGTCCAATTCCTTTTCCATGGATTTTTTTTCCCATTTCTTACTTTTTATAATCATTTAAGGTAATAAACACCTGACACATCTTTTTTAAATGTACAAAAAATATACAGTGAAAAGTAAGTCTCCTTCTCACCTTTGACTCCCAAGTTTAACTCTCCCAAGGCAACTACGCGTATCATATGTATCCTTCCGAAGACACACTCTGCATTTACAAGATTGAGTGTATGGTTATATACACTTAGCTGGACAGAAAGCTTATCTCCCTTTTACTTTTTACACAAGTGACAGCATATCATAGACAATGATCCGGCTTGGAGTCATCATTTAACCTCCCAAGTGGCACTGATGAGACTTGAAGGCATATAGAATAGCGTATTATGTGAGTAAAAGATCTGCTTCATGAAGGCTGCCGAGAGAAAACTCTACCGGCCCCTCTTGTGCCATGTTTATGAATTGTACAGCCCTACCTATCTTGTATGAAGTTTGCTCAAATTGCAGACAATAATTTGGCTGAGTTAAAAGAATCTAGCAACATCCTCTTTGAACAGAGCAAGAATCTTTATAAAATAATCTCCAAAAGGAATCTGATTATAACCAAGGAATTATCTTAGGAGAGATAAGTCACAGCCTGTATATTATCAGTATTTTCCTGTGAAATCAAGTATATAAAGATTAATGCCCAAGGCTGTACTTGGGTTTTACTATAAAATCCTTTCCTTTTTTTTTTTTGGTGGGGGGGGGGGCAGTTGAGCATTACTTTTATGAAATATATGTGATAAAAGTACAATATGAAATCTTAGTAACTCCTTTTCTTTTCTACAGAACTGGCAAGGGAACTGAATTTTTCAGTGGATGAAATCAATCAAATACGTGTGGAAAATCCAAATTCTTTAATTTCTCAAAGCTTCATGTTATTAAAAAAATGGGTTACCAGAGACGGAAAAAATGCTACAAGTATGCTGAAATTATATTACTTTAACTTGCAAAATTGCATATGTCTAAAATTTCAGATTAGCCTACTGTTAATAAAATCACAGTGATCATAAAGTAATGGCAAGTCTTTTGAAGCTATACTTGTTTAATTTTGTGCTAATATTCTAAACTTCTGTCTTTTAGGAAGCTTTTTAGGAAGCAAGTAGTAGGGGCTTTTTTGCATTTTGTCTATATTTGCATTTTTTGCATTTGTCTCTGTGACCATCAAAAATGAAAATATAATTCTAGCTGTTCAATCATGGGGCAGTAGTGGGAAACAATGTGAAATTACTGCTATGACCAGAAATGGATGTGCAGGGAGGTAAGAGAGAAAAGGATAGGATCAAATCATTTTATCCAGCCTGGTCTGTGATGGCAGAGAACTCCCCAGTATTCCTGGGTTTTGTGTGGTTTAGGTGGTTGTAGCGGAGTGGTGCTATACTGTGACAAATGCCAACCCATAACGATGTGGAATCAGTTACTGGGGGTTTGCCTGGGTCAGCCTGACCTTAGTAAGTCATTAATGCTAAGCATCAGATACAAGGGTGACCTATTTTGACAGTCTAACAGGAGAGGAATGTGTTTACTAGAGCCCCTTATAACTAACAGGAGTCTCGCTGTTTTGAGGCCTATCTGCTCTGCGCCTTACAGAGATGGAACGAATGTGGCTGTCATCACACACAGCTTCACAAAATGATTCTTAAGACCCTAACGTATCTTCCCTGGAGCGGTGAGCTTTCTGAGCCCTCTGGATAGTGAATATTGCAGAGGTGCAGTGAGGCGGGACTAAGACGCTAGGAGGGTCAAGAGAGCCACGCCTTTGTGTGGATATTGTGATGACTTAGAAGAAAATAATTTAATTGGGTTTTCAACCTTTTTTTTCCCTCCTCTTTCAGCTGATGCCTTAACTGCGGTCTTGACAAAAATTAATCGAATAGATATAGTGACTCTGCTAGAAGGACCAATATTTGATTATGGAAATATTTCAGGCACCAGAAGTTTTGCAGATGAGAACAATGTTTTCCATGACCCTGTGGATGGTAACTGAATTTAGTGTTCATATTTACTTAATCATTTGATAAAATTTGAAAGTGCGGTAGGACAAGGCAGTCACGTAAAACCAACTAAATTATGATTTGCTTGACTTAATTTCTCATTTTCACGGCATAGTCTCTGCCAGAGACTGCAGACAAACACTCTGATAGAACAAACTTGATAAATGTCTCTGTTATATAAAATACAAATAATGAAGTATATAAAGGCATAAGTTAACTGAAAGAGTTGGTATCTCAAATATTTTATATGACCGACTGGAAGAAAATGTAAGATCTAGAGAATATGTTGCTTTTGTCATTTTTATATTAACCTAAAAAACTAGGGAACTCTTTTATTCCTATTTAGGTAAAACCAAATTGTGGGCTATTATACAAATTGTTAAGTAAAATGGTTAATTACTGTTTTGAGAACAAGTATTTAAGCGTGTACTGAAAGAGACGAATGTATCACTCAAACAGACGTTTTCGTTATTTAGCATTATTTTAACTTCATATGCTGCCATTTTTTGTTTGGAAAAACACTGCTTGACCCATCGTATATAAAAGGTAGCATAACTTCTAATTCAATGAGCATAGATGTCACTAATATAATAATTCCTCTTTTACATTAGCTTAATTTATATGATAATAGTGTCATTTTCCCTTCATTATGTAAATTGGGGCTTTTTTCAACAAAGTATTAAGAAAAGTAGGACAAATATCTTAGTATGTTTTTCAAGATGTTCACAAATGGAAATTTATTCCTATAATGAATTTTGAGTAAAAAAAAGGTTGATGCTATGGAGGCAAGAAGAGGAGCTAGGGATATTTTTCTACTCTTCCAATGTTTTTTTTAAATATGGTGATTTTCTTTCCATTTTTAAAGAGCAAAGTTAGACCACCAATAATCAATAACTTATAATTCTGCATATGTGACAAAACGTCTCAAATTCTTAGAAAGTTTCTGCTTACTAAAGTCAACAGAAAATTTAAAGTGTACCTTGTTATCCCCACAACATAAACATGCGGGTAATAATGTCAAAAGTGGTTTCTTTTTAAGCTTATATATATCACAGAACCTGGAAAAAAAAGCTCTCTTCAAGGCCTTGTCTTATATGTGAGACCATATATTGATGACCGAACTCTCTGTGCACAAGATAAAGACAGACCAGTATTATATCAAATTTTGGGTTTTTGCCAAGTTTATAGAATATTTTAATATCCTTCACTGGGAAACTTTTAATAAAAGTAGTTTTCACAAACAAGATCATCAGAAAGCAATGGAAGTATTCAATGGAATTGAAAGTTTCACTTAACATTTTAAAATCAGAGTATCATTAAATAAATCCACAAGGGCTTCTTGTTGCTACATCCTAATATTTTATTTTCTCTATTTTTAAAATTCTTAGGGAAATTTATGTTTATGAAGTAAATTTTACTTGTGCAGATTATAAACCTCACGTAGTCTTAGACAAATCTTCAATATTCAGGTTTATGGGTGACCATAACAGAAAAATGTTCACGTACCTATAGTAATTTGAATTTACAAGCAAAGCTAAGTTGGTATTTATCTTGGACTAATGGAAAAATTAGGCTTTAGTTTTGTAGACCAATAAGTCAGAAAGTGTGCCTGGTTGCCTTTTTGTTCCGGTCTCTCCTCTTCGTTGAACTTCTGTGAAACTTCCTTTCCTCACCATGACCAGACCATTGTTGAGTTTTCTCTCTGCTGAAGGAGAAAAATAACTCCCTTAGTCCACGCAGCAAAGTTTAAAACAAGGCAATTTCTCCCTCCTTCCCCTTTGTGTAGGCTGGTTAGTAAACCTCTGTTGTGTCATAGCATTGTCATGAATATTCAGAGGGCTCTCTGCCAATGGCTTTCCTCCGGTCTCTGTTGTGTATCATTTCTTTTTTCTCTTTATTTGATTCATGCTTCTGAGTGGACCCCTACCACCAAGTTCACCAAGACTTCCATGCGTACACAACCCTTTCCTCTCTGTCACATTATGACACCTGAAGAGTTGACATGGAGTCTTTTCTACTTTATCTGCTTTTTAAATCCTTTTCCTGACATCTTTTTAGATTTTTTCCCCAGTACTACTGCTCTAAAATCTAATGGTCATTTCTTTCCAAAGATTAAATTCATTTTTCTTTGCTGTAAATTTCATGTGAAATAAGAATTAAGAGTTGGGTAGCATCACTCTTATGTACAGTTCTTAAAATAAGTTATAAGTAATTGATTATAAAAATTGGTTTCTTGTGGCTTGCTGTATTCAGTCCACCACAATGTGGATTTTGCATGCTAAAAGTAGGAAGATATTAATTTGGCCATACAATAAATGTATCTTACGTAATGACAGCTAACTTTATATTGGATTAAACTTGGGTATTTAAGTTACTCTATTAAAATTACCAAAATCGATAAACAATCTATATCTTAATTAACTAGTATTCTATTTTATTGTAGCTTGCACTCGTCTTTTATTTCATTGTATTACATATACTTGAACTACACCAATAAATTTATCAACATTATTCTGTAATTCATCACACGTTTTCATACCTAATATAATTTAAGTCATTCCATGTGTTTTTGTTTGATGTGCTCTAATTCATTCCAGTCAGTCCAAATGTACTGTCTTCCATAGGTTATCCTCCCCTTCAAGTGGAACTGGAAACTCCCACAGGGTTGCACTACACACCACCCACCCCTTTCCAGCAAGATGATTATTTTAGCGATCTCTCTAGCATAGAATCTCCCCTTAGAACCCCCAGTAGACTGAGTGATGGGGTAGTGCCTTCCCAGGGAAACGTAGAGCATTCAGCAGACGGACCTCCCGTCGTAACTGCAGAAGACACGTCCTTGGAAGAGAGCAGACTTGAAGACTCAATGCCTTTGACAGAAATACCTGAAGCAGTGGATGTACATGAGAGCCAGTTGGAGAATGTATGTCTGAGTGAGTATCCTCAATACCTCGGAAGGATGGCTGGGGTCCCAAAAGATGTTAAACCAGCAGAGCCATTGGAACAGACTAGAAAAGTAGGAGTGAGCTCTGAGCAGCAAGAGAAAGGAAAATCTGGTCCTGATGAGGAGATGACGGAAGAAAAACTCAAATCTCTATTTGAGGATATTCAACTCGAAGAAGGAGTAGAGTCTGAGGAGATGACAGAAGAAAAAGTACAGGCTATTCTTAAACGTGTTCAGCAAGCAGAACTGGAAATGTCTTCAATTACAGGTTGGCAGAATGAGACATCAAGTGGAAACCTAGAGTCCCCTGCTCAAGCTCGAAGAATAACTGGTGGGTTACTAGATCGACTGGATGACAGGTATGGCTCTGGGTCAGAAAAAGGAAAGTGAAATGCAGGTTACACGTTAATAGTTTGTTTCCTTTCTTTATTTTTTGGCTGCGCCATGCAGCTTGTGGGATCTTAGTTCCCTGGCCAGGGATCGAACCTGGGCCCTTGGCAGTGAAAGCATGGAGTCCTAACCACTGGACCGCCAGGGAATTCCAGTAGTTTGTTTTAAATATATGCTTTTTAGCAATTACTGTTCTTCTAAATTACCATTCCAATTTCAGGATAACACATGCTTTAAAGCTTAGTTCGTTCTGCTAATCTGGAGAGGGAAAGTTACATTAAACTCAAATATAATTCTTAAAACTACTGATAATTAGCTGAAGTAAAATGCAAAAAGTTATACACATGCTAAAGATTAATACGTTTTCTTTACGTTAGAAGGCTACTCTTTTCTACTTTATTACCTGTTGTATTATTCTTTTCACATAGCCAGAAATTAATGCTCATTTAAAATAATGTAATAAATAGAATTCTAAGTCTTTTAGAAATATAAGCATTTCTATTGTTTCCTGACTTCAAACATAAATGTGCTTATTATACAAAATTTTAAAATACAGATTTAAAAAACCAATACAATGCCATCATCTAGCAGTAACCACCCCTAAAATTTTGGTGAATTTCTTTTACATACGTGTTTTTAAATGTCACAGAAAAATGCGGAGAAGGAAAAAAGTCATCTATCCTTATCGTACTAAGAAAAACAACTAACACTTCATATAGCCTTCCTTTTTCCTACATGAATATTTTATATAACTTGCAATATGGCGTATGTAATTCTTTACCCCCAAATAATATGGGCATGATAGAAATTTGTTTATAACCAAAATAATTCCCTAATCATGAATCTGGTTCTTTTTACAGTGATCTTCCTCTAGGAGGGTAAGAGCTAGTGTCCTTCAGACACTGGTTCAAACCCCACCACCATTAGGTTTGCACTTTTCGACTTCAGATTAATTTCTGAGCTCTAAGGACGCCACTGTAATTGGCTTTAAAAATAAGACTACTACTACTTTCCTCAAACAGGTTTATAGATTGAAAAAGAAAGCCTGTAGCATGCCTACCCAATGACTGGTACAAACAGTCTCTCAGTGATAGCTGGCATTATTTTATTTATGCACACATAAAATATATTTTACTTCAGCGGTAACTAGTGATAAACCTCAGTTCTTTTCATACAGCTTATTTTATAACCACGTTTAATATTTTCATATTGCTGATAAGCTTCTTGCTCAATGAAAATTCCCAAAGAGGGAGGTGACAACATTTGCAAAGAGTTCACAAAACTCCTTTTGAAGAACGGGAGCATCAGTGAATTCTATGTTCAGCCTACAGAATAGAGTATGGAGACAAGAAATAGTACTAATTTTGATGTCTAGGTTCAGATATAATCGCATAATTTATAGTCGCATAACAAAAATTAGATATAGCTAGGAGTTACAGTTATCGTACAGGGTCTTCACAGTATGCTGGGACTGTTTGTCCTTAAACATCCGGAATAGGATGTGCTATTAATATTTTTTGATAAAGGGGTTTAATCAGGATTTGATTTATAAGAATACGCACATACATATACATAGTACATATATTGTACATAGAAAACATTGCACTAGTTTTACTGCCTTCGGAATTCTACAGGTAATAAGCAAAGGTGCTAATAAAAACAATATACAAACTATAACATAAAGTAAAAGTCTATATGGGAACTAGTAAAAATTAGAGACCAATTTAAAAGAAAGTAATGGAAGAGAAAGACTTTTAAGAGTCAAAAGGAAAACAGTCCTCACAGGTAGCAGAAGCAGCAGGTGAGCATCCACACCCTTTATCACCAGAGAGAGTCAGCGGAGGTCAGGAGTGGAGAAAGATGAGAACCCAAGTAAGGTTCTCACGGTTCTTCCACGGCGGGAAAAGCATGACGGTAGGATTCACAATTGGAAACACAAAGACTGGAACATAGGGCTCTTGGGATGCCAGAGCTCTCATCACAGGAATTCATTGTGTTCTTTGTCATCAGTCTTTTCACTGGCACTAGAAAAGCATTTTGAGGTCTCCTCCTCTCTTAGATTGGCGGGTCTGGAACTCTGGGTATGTCCATGAACCTCTCAGGATTACTTTTTAAAAGGTACAGAGTCCAAGGAGCTGTATCAGTACAATTAAACAAAACCAAACCAAAACAGTGACAGCATAGCCAGCCAGCTAGTTTGGGAGTTGGAGTGCAGAGGATGCCTGGAGCCTGCGTATCATCTCCTCACCCCACACCCACACCCATAACAGGCCCTCACAGTTTGAAATCTGATGACCAGATTTTTCATGCTTTTCTACTGTATGTCTTTAAAAGTAGTTAAAAACACGGCTGTTGAAAATTTAGAGCTTCTGAAGCCCACTTGCAGCCATATGTTACCATTATAAATTTCCACATCTTCTCTATTGCAGCCCTGACCAGTGTAGAGATTCCATTACCTCGTATCTCAGAGGGGAACCTGGAAAATTTGAAGCAAATGGAAGCCATGCAGAAGTCACTCCAGAAGCAAAGGCAAAATCTTACTTTTCAGAATCCCAAAATGATATAGGGAAACAGAGTGCAAAGGAAACTCTGAAACCAAAAATACAAGGTTCTGGTCGTGTTGATGAACCAGCATCATCACTAGCGGCGTATCAGAAAGCTCTAGAAGAAACCAGCAAGTTTGTCATAGAAGAGCCTAAACCCTGTGTGCCTGTCAGTATGAAAAAGATGAGTAGGACTCCTCCTGCAGATGGCAAGCCAAGGCTTAACCTCCATGAAGAAGAGGGATCCAATGGGTCTGAGCAAAAGGTACGTCATCTAGTTTTCCACTGTGCTGTCATTTAAGCTGCAAGTACTGACGCTTCGATTCTTTTGATAATCTTGTAGCACTGGGCCCAGTGTTCGTTACTACTTCCAAATTATCGATGTGTGATTGAAAACTGTAATGCTAACAATGGGGGTAAAGAAAGTAATGAGTAAAATGTATGCTATTTGTCATCCCTTCTTTCATTGGGTAGAAAAAAGGAATAAACATCTTCGTAGCCGTTTTTCAGGAGGGAAAAGAATACAGCGATGTTAAGTAAGTAGCTTAAGGTCCAGTTTTAATTTTGTCTGGGATTTAGGTTTCCTCACTCCCAACCTAGTCTTCTTTCTTGAGGATGGAGGATAATTATCCTGACCCTTTCTGGTTCTTTTGCACAATTTAAAGAGTCACTAGCATTGACCCATCAAAGAGTTCTATCCTATAAGGTCTGTTGCCTGGAAGGGTGTTTTAAAAACTGAAGAAACACAGTTCCCAAGCCTAAAATGAGGTGGGTGTACTACTGTTGGCTGACGGCATTTAGAAATGCATCATTAAAAGTATCATTTTAATTATGTTTATATCTAAGTTGATAATTATCTTAATATTTGTTTTTAATAATTTAAAAAACCTTACTGTCATATAATTGTTTGCTTTTTGTACTTATATGTTTTTGTGCTACCATCTAATAGATTTCATTATCCTTTGAGGGTAAGCATTTTTAGATATTAAAAAATTTTTAATTGGAATTGTGATTCATAGATGGATACAAGAAAATTAAGATCAGTTCTGTTTCCTATATTTTTGACTGCTCTTTTGCTCTCTCCATTTTTGTGTCTTTTCATGAACTACGCAGTAGAAATAGACTGAGAGTTTACATCTTCGGAATAGTAGTACTTGAAGTTTTCCCTAAAACATCTATAGTTTACTTAAGATCTTCTACAGTGTTTTGGGTAGAAAAGAAAAGAAACAAATCTTTTGTAAAATAATGAGCCTGTGATTAATTTGAGGTTTAGGAAAATGTAGTAAACTCCTAATCACTCAGGAGCTAATTATCAGCTTATTAACTAATCACATCCTTTCCTTTTCCCTCCTGCAGGCTATTTTTTGGATCACTTTCCTGCTTGTTAGGAGGGAAAGTGAGAGGAAATAAAATCCTCAGGACTTCCTTTCATTTCCTTCCTGACAAGTGCTGTTTTGAGTATTGCTTTCTGCCTTTTAGTTAACTCTTAGCATGTTTAAGCAATATGACTTTGGATGGAATGTTCCCTTTTAAAATGAGCCTGCAAAATATAGGGGGGAGCAGTAACATAGTGATGTTTTAACTATGAAAATGTATTGTGCAAACACCTATTAAAAATCGATAGGGAAGTTCTGAAATATGTAAGTAAGCATTTCGACGGTATACCTGTGCCTACATATTGCCCATTGGGGAACCACGGAGAAGGCATAAAGAGGATTTGAAAAAGAAAGTCTTAACCCTGAATGGAAATGCAGCTGAATTCGTCAGTAATGGGAAATAATTACTGTTAGAAAATGTTTTCGAGATTTCTTATAAATGAGTTTGTGCCTTTAGCATTGGTCCCTGGTCCTACTCCAATGCATAAAGGCTTCAGGAGCATAGCAATTCATAGTGAAGTTAAAGCTTCTGGAATATAAAAGTCTGACCTCACAAGAAATTCGAAGATGTCCAGGATGTACTTTTTGTGGCTAGACCATAGTACAGTAGTGATCAACTAGGTCGTCAGATGTATGATCTCAGAAAACAGCCCCCTTTTTGTCCCCTGAAAAATCAGGTCGAAAGTCCGGGTGCAGCCCTTAAACGGATGACTGCCTGCTGTTACAAGGTAAAAATCCTGCTGCTTTCCACCTCTTTACATGCCGCAACGCCTGGCAAGGAGTACTGAGAAAATTCCATTCGGTCTCCTAGTTACCCTCTGTGCCACTGCATAGAGAATCCTCTAAAAGGAATCCTGATCAAGATTCTACTACCATCTTCTCTCTACCCTTCACCTTAAGACTGGCAGAGACTCCATGGAGAAAATGGAAACAAACATTAGCCAAATGGCCACTTTTTCTTAATGTGAGGGGCTGGTCTCAGATGATTCTTGATAGGATTATAAATGACATCTAGGTTTGTTGTTAGTGTTTGCATTAACATATGTTCTTCTGCTTTTAAATGTTTCAAGTGAAAAACCTTTCCCCAGTCTAAGATTCTGGGTATGGATAATTCAGATTGAATTTTCTCTTCTGCCTCATCTAATCTATTAATTGCTAAATGCTGATTAGTAATTCTTTTGCAATCTGAATTCGTCTTACCTTTTTCTGCTTTCCTGAGCCATAGTAGGGCCTCCTTTCACAATATTTAGGTCATTCTAAGTGTCCTGAATTTATGGTCCTTTTCTAAAAAAAGTTTAAAGTAATGGGGAATTTAGTAGCCAGTATCTTTGCAAGGAGAAAGAAACTTGAAAACTATTTCCTTTTGATACCATATTATTCAGTAGGGCATTTTGTTCAGATGAAATTTCCTACAAAGTTAAGGCTGATATTACTATAACATTTTAAAATATTTGGTTAAGTTTGCCTTTGGTGAAGAATGGCCTACTTTATTATCTATTTGACTAACATTTCATTAATAATATTTGCTAACACTTACACCTCCTGTAACAATTTTACTTATTTTTTTTCCTATTTTTACCAATCCTGCCATTGATTTTTCCAATGGATATTAACTACAGTTTCTATCGCTGGGACTGTCAGATTTGGGGTAACTAGTACACTTAGAAAATAAAATACTAGAATTGTTTTCAGAACTCCACCACTAAAATTTAGAAATAAAATTATTCGGTGTATACGCTTGACCATGATGTTTAAGGAGGAGCTGAAGATAATTTTCCCTTTGACTTACGAACTGTTTATCACTTGGTAGTTTTTCCTTATTCCCATCCTTATTTCCTAAAAAGTAATATTTTGTGTAATTACTGTATTCTTATCTGAACTTATATTCTTGTCTGTGCAGTGTCTCTGTTCTAATTTCATATTAGTTCTTTAAAATAAGACCTCAGGCTTTCACATCTTTTACATTCCTTCATTCATTTGAATAAACTCCTACTGAGTTCCGATTATGCATTAGGTATGAATTATGCTGATAAAAATCTCCTGGCAAATTATGCTGATATAAATTGTATACTCTTCGTAAAGTTCAAAATAGCTTTTGATAAAGTTGTCAAATCTGACCAAAATATCACATAAGTCAGAAATACGATGCCTCTTTCTGTAGATCAAGTGAAAGATGGCCTGAAACTGGAAGGTTATACATTCATGTCAAATGTATAATATTTATTTTTAAACTAGCTTTAAGTCTATATTATTTCCCCAAACTAATAATTAGTAGCATGTATGTAGTTTCTGATGCCAAAGTCTCCCTCACTGTTATTTTTAATAATTTACAATTTTATTATCTTGATCTTTACCTGCATATATATACTTATGCATTTACATATGCATCGCATTTATATATACACATAAGTATATATGTGCATATACATATGCAGGTAAAGATCAAGGTAATTATATCTATTATTTATGTATACTTTATATATATTTATATATACATACACATACAGAGTAATTTCATTTAGAATTCTGCTCAAAACTTCCTTCCCCTTAAATTTTTTTTAAGATTTCCGCAAATATACATCATGATTTTCCTTAAGTGCGGGGAACCAGCCAGTAAAAAATTCTTTCTTGATTTCCCTTCTCAGAATGTCTTTTATTTTAAATGTGATGGTAAAATTCTACTAAAAATGCATTTACTCAGGACTTGAAAGGCAGTGAGAGTGATTCAAGCTCAGAGGAAGAACGGAGAGTCACTACCCGAGTTATTCGCCGGCGTTTGATTATAAAGGTATCCCGAAGCCAGATCAGTATGGGGCAATGCTGTATTATTAGAACCTTTCTTGTGGTTTGGAAAATTCAGCATGCTTGGTAACTAAATGGCTCTGTATGTTTCTTTGCATATTTGATAACTTATAAAAACCACCACCGAAAGGAAAAACTCACGTTGCATGGTAGCGAGTATTCTGTCTAGGCCTGTGTTTGACATGTGGCAGTTGTAATTTTATCCGAGAATTCTTGGCATTTGTACACTGCTTTCCTTGGAGAAGTGTTCTATGTGTGAACAAAGATTCTACCTTGGTGAGAGAATAGTTCATATCAAATGAAATGTTCAACGGAAACCCCAGAGGCTGTAATGAAGTATGAGGTAAGATAAAGACGAAAGAGAATGAAAGAATTAAAAGGCTCCCTTCTCAGCCTTAACAGTTTTTAAGTGAAAACCAGTTCTTCGTTATCAATCAGTGACTAAGAATTCAGTGTTACAGCCTGGCATGGATGTATATGACATAATGCAAACCAAGCAAAAACTTCTGAAATAGGTTTTTAACTTGACTGACATACAAAAAAATCAGGCTGTGTTTTTTTTAAGGCTGTATTTTTAACTAGAGGAAGCAACTCTTACTGGAAGTGAAAAATGTAATTCTCCCCTGTTACAGCACAGTTGAGTACTATGAATAAATCTTGATTTCCCCCACAAAGGCCTTTTGAAGCACCGACCTTATGTATGGGAGGTCCTACAGACGGCTTCTTGCAGTCTGCTGCTTGTCTTCATTACTCCGCCTTTAGAGAGGTCTTTCTTGATGTTAGAATAATTGAGTACAGAGAACTAGGAAGCCATTTTCAATACACAGTCCTTTGAATGTGGTCCAAACACCTTGAGGCTCCTTGGCTGGCAGTTCTGAAGAGAGAGAAAGGAAAGGAAATATCTATTGAAAACCATTGATCAAACTTATCACCCATTTCCAAAGTGTCAGGACACCAAACCAGAGATGTAGGGAAGTTGGCTTAGGTATCCAAAACTTCTTAATCCCGCTGCTTGTACTTTTCTTGTAGATCAGATGAAAGAAGAGAAGAAAATCTGCCAAATCTGCTCTAGTATAGTTTTTCTAAGACTCTGGAAACATTAGGGAAGAAAATAAGTCCTTGTCTAAATCCTAAATTATCCACAAATCAACCTTAAGCTCAATAGGGGCCATGAAAAAAGTATGAACCACTTTGAAAATTCCACATGGGCAATCCAAATTACTTACTGTTATCTAGCACATTTGCAAGCATGTGGCCTGCTATATGAAGTCCTCATAATCGGTCACCTCCCACACATTTGCTGGGATTAGGGGGAAGAAATCTTTAACTTGGTTTTTCTGAACCATGTTAAAGCCATACTCTGTTCAGGCTTTGCTAGTCCCATGATTAAGATATTACTTCTTGAAGACACTAAAGTGAAACATCTAGAAAAAGCACACCAGACATACTCTCTTGTAACTTGCTTTTTATGCTTAACATATGACACACTCATGCTGCATCAAATTCACCTCATTTCTTTATAATAGCTGCCCAGTATAGAAGTTGACTCCTCTATATATGACAGAAGAAAATAAACATAATCCTGCATAGACAGCGGGAGAAAGCGTAGAGAAGTTTTACTCTGGAGAATACTAAAACAAAACAATAGAAACATCAACCCCCCCTCCCTAAGTCAATGAGGGTTATTTCTTTTGGTCTCCTAGAATTCTAGAACATGCATTAGCAAGTTAGCTTTTAAGTAATTTTGTTAGAATTAGTTATTTATATATTTAAGCTTAACATATAATTATATATATTAACATTTTTATTAAGAGCTTAAGTTTAAAAGACTGAAATACTCTGCTGTTACAGGCTTCATAAAACAGAGGAGGCTGTGTTCTCTTCAAATCTTCACTTCTTGAAGTCAGCGTAATTTTAGGGAGGCTGAGTGGACTCATCAGAGAACGGGTTTTATAAGTGGGGAGGGCATTGTATAGACAATGGAATCACTTAAACAAGCTTTGAGAAATGTCTTTCATATGTGACAGAGAAACCAAAAGCTAAAGGATAGCTACAATTATAATTGGAAGCTATAGGTGTAAGAAAAAATCTTTGTAAATTACACACATAGAAATCTTTCTGGTTAATATTTTTCTGTTCAGATTTTGGGGGCAGTTGAAAAAGATCACATTTCTGTTGCCTTTTCTCTTTATTCCATATGTTGGTACCTTTTTAATGTAAAAGAGCTTGAGACTGAAGTACTACACGGTAAATGTGACATGGGATCCATCTCTGTCAAAACACACAAAATGAGAATGTTAGGACCTAAAGGAGTCGTTAAGACTAAAATTACTTCTTTTCCTAGATGACAAAAACCAAGGATCGGGGCTTCCCTGGTGGCGCAGTGGTTGGGAGTCCGCCTGCCAATGCAGGGGACGCGGGTTCGTGCCCCGG
>NW_006786251.1:566532-567534 GCF_000442215.2 Lipotes vexillifer
TGCAACGGGAGAGGCCACAGCAGTGAGAGGCCCGCGTACCGCAAAAAAAAAAAAAAGAAAAAACAAGGATCGGAGATGAATTGATTTACCCAAAACCACACAGCTGGGCGGTAACAGTTCTGAGACCAGAACCTAACCCCTGGTCCTCTATAGAGAGGTGCCTTCTACCTGCGTGTTCCACGATACTGTATTCCTCCTCGTCCAGAACAAATTAAAAAGGAATAACTTTTCCTGGACTAAATTAGGCACTTGGCCATTTAGACTTTTCCGGTGGCATAGAAGAAGGCAGCATTGAGCTATCTTTCCGGGAAGCTATTTGATGGGGCCAGAATGCCAGGAATTTGACCTACTTCATGGAGGCTGTCCAACCTTGGACTGAACCAGCCACAGTAATTCCCCTAGCACTTAGACTCCTAGAGCGGAAAACTATTTGGTGGTTATTCCATCCTTCCCAGAGCTAGCTTTGGCCAGGAAGTGTCAATGAAAGCAGTAGATATATTCAGGATTCCATTATCACAAGTCTAGGCAAATCTGTCTTCTTAGCCATTCAACTAGTATAATAAATGGAGTGAAAGTAGAATTTTATGATTTTCCTCTTTAATTTCACGTGTAGATTCATTCTTTTTTATGTTTTTGTATTTTTACATTTAATATTTTCAAGTCCTTTAAGAAATGAGTCAAGTTAACAAACTCTCCCATTTGTTTGGGGATTTGTACATTTTAAAAGCATATTCATTTATGTCTGTATAATATGATAATATCCCAGTGGTTTCAAATGCTTGGAAGCAGTTTAAATTGACCCGTCCCTATGAGCTTGTTGACATTATTTGCTTAGCAAATGAAGTGATTACAAAGGTAAAAACGTTAAACCAACTCAAACCATTGTGAAGTTTGATTAGATTCAAATAACTGAATTTTTACTATATAGTTCAACTATATATATATATATATATATATATATATATATATATATATATTTTTTTTTTTTTTTTTTTTTTTTTT
>NW_006786251.1:567860-586775 GCF_000442215.2 Lipotes vexillifer
ATCGGCAGGCGGACTCTCAACCACTGCGCCACCAGGGAAGCCCTCAACTATATTTTTATTTCTACTTTTGAGCTTTTTTACTGACTTTCAAGATAAGGGTTTACGTGTATGTTTCCCCCCATCGAACAACTCAGAAGTACAAAAAGTTCAATCTATCCATTCCACTTCCCATTGTTCACAAGCTTCAGATCGTTTTATATACATATACCGATATGTATGTGTATATAGAATATACATGTGCTATATACATATACACATACATCCCCAGCAAGTGGGTTTCTCAGAATACATATTGCTTAGTAATTTGCTAAGTTTATGTATATAGTTTCTCTCATCTCATTTTTTTGAAAGTTCAAGTTTTAATGTTGTGTACGTCAAAGCAAATTGGTACATTTCATGTTGTTATTTTTTCATTTTATTCAAGAAGGAGAGAGGACTCAAAGTTATAAAATGCAATGTTTCCAGCAGGGGTCCAAAGGAAAGTACAGTAGTCTTCACAAAGGTGGCCACCAGGAATGATACTGTGACACCATACGTACTGTAATTTTCCTTTGAAATAAGAAAGAAAAAAAGTGCGGGTAGGTGTTGCCAAAAATAATGCCATCACCAAAACTAGCGGGGAAATTTTATTTACTTAAAAGTACAAAGGTTTTCAAGAACCTTAGAAACTAATTAGAGATTATTTTCTCTCATTAAAGAGAGGCCCTAAAGACCTCTCCTTGGTAACACCTGATCTCCAATGTACCTGACAGAATTAAAGATGGATGAAATTTTTTTTTTAATGTATTTTGTGACTCCTTACGAACTTTCCTATCTATCCAGTCAACTGCTATCTAATCCACTCCCTCAGTTTAGTGAGTTTCTACATAATCATATATCTTATTTTGACCTTATGTAAAGCACTGGTTGACTATAGTTAGTGCCCATTTAAGACTAAGAGAAGTATCTTCACCTTTAATTATACATAAGCAGTATGAATTTTCAGTAGGAAATAATGAAAATGCCCACATACCACAGCAGATCTCAACAACCTATATGGCTTGTTATCTATAACTAGGGCTTTGCTTTTTTCTAAGGCTATTAATATAAATCAGTGTACTTAAATGTATTCGCTATGCTTATAAAAACACCTGCTTCACATTTCAGAGACTGTCTGCAAATTAACTGGCATCTTTCCCCACCAAAGGGTCAATTTATAACATACGTAATAGTATGCTATTTTAATGGATTTTCCTGGGATCCTGGAATTGTCTTAACACTCAAAGAGCTAGGCATGTGCAAGAGTTAGTTCAAACATATCTCACTTATACATGTTTAAACTATAGTGAAACTTTTCATGACCCTTTTTTTGGCTTTTCTGCTGTCTTTAAGCCTTTACTTGTAAAATAAAGTGAAACTGGTTTTTTTTCCAGATATATGAAATCAACCATAGGAAACATAAATAACACTCCCATAAGAACTTGTTGCAGATGTTAGTGCATTCAGGCAGGAGACCTCTACATTCTTCCAATTTCCTTCCCTCGCTTAACTGTGCTAAATGAAACTAATCATAAGCAAGGTTCAAGGTGAACCTTGAAGCAAACATGAGCAGCAAGAAACATCGTGTTTTATTTTCATCTCGTCTTTATACCACAGTGAGGTAAAATGAGTCAAATAATATCCCACCCATGACCTGTGAGCCCACAATCTATAAGAATACAAAGTCACTCTGTAGAAAGAAAAAAGAATAAAAACAGAATTTTGTTAGCAAAACAAGGTAGGGTTTCAGTCTCTACTCTGTTATTTTAAACCACAACAGCCTTTCTACTGGTTGTGACATAAAACAATCGTAGAATTTTCTCACCATTGGCTGGCACTGACAAAATTAACAGAGCTACCACCTTTCCCATGACAGTAACACCGAAAGGGTTAGAATCCTGGCTCTCCCAGAAATGCAGCTGTCTTCTTTGTGATTTGCCATTTTTCCTAAAAAACCTACAGGTTTACAATAACTACAGTACACAGTACTATAGCACTGTACAGGTCACCTCTTCAACAAAAGAAGTATGACTAACAAGTCAGTAGGTCTCTGGAATGGGTCTGCACTTAAGATGTTTGTCCTTGTTCCCCAAAACTGTGAGACTGACCTAAAGTTGACACCAGTGAAGAAGGTAATGTGTTACAAATACAGCCCTATGTCTGCTCTCTCAGTGGTTTTTCTTATCCTACAATCACAGAGCTAATAGACATTAAGGAGCCATCTAAATCTACTGGCCTGCCTATTAGCAGGAAAATATGATGCCACCTTGGCAAGTTAAGAATTTATCCCATTTTTTTGTTAACTCACCAGAGGAAGATCCTTGACAGCTTCCCCTTCTAAATCAGATAGCAGTCACTAACTGAAAGGCTGTCGTCTTACATCCCTTTAGTAATTAATCAGTCATCACATAAGACTCATTCACTTGACAATATTCTGAAACTATGTACTTCGTCAGACATTAATTATTCTCATTTACAACTTATGAAAGGCTCAGTCTGAAAAAAGAAATAAGGTTTTCTCTGTACTCTGAACTTTTCTCATAGTATTTGAAAAAAGATTGCCTTTAGTAAGGAATTTCTAAATTTAACAAACTAACAAAGGGTGATTAACACCCCAACTAAGGTGCTACCTCAATTCAAATCAGACAAAAGGAAATCCACCAAAATGAGAGATTTTGTAGGACTAATGAAGAAACATTATCCAAAGTGAAATGATCTAATTAGAGCTCTAGTCGTTAGCTAAATCTTTTTTCAACGAATGAAACCTTTTTGTTTGTCTATCTATGTATAACCGTATTCTGTGATTACATAGTTTCAAATTCTTCCTTCTTGGAGTTTGTTGCTAACCATCATTCTTGTACATACTTGAGGTTCAATGCTTTGAATGTTGCTGACTGCTAAATAACCATCCATGGAGTCAGCCTTTTCCCCTTGCCCTGCAATTGCAAGTAGAGTTTATACTTTCTTTCTCTAAGATGCCACAGAGCATGTGTGTGGTGTATGGAGTGATGTGGAGATCTGTCCATCTAGTATGTTGCTAACCTCTATGCCACATCCTTTAGGGAGAGGAAGCAAAAAACCTTCCTGGTGAATCTGTCACAGAAGAACAGTTCACTGATGAAGAAGGCAACCTCATCACCAGAAAAGTAATCATCACTGGGGTTCACGCTTCTCTTGGGGTTTAGATTTTCTACTATTTGTTTGCTGTAGTGTCACCTCTTAAAATAGAAAACAGGAAAATCTCTCCTTTTCACTATTGCTTCCTACAGATCACTCGGAAAGTACTAAGACGAATTGTTATCCCACAAGAGAGAAAATATGATGACGTGGTAATGGAGAGGGACTGTCAAAAGGAAAGTAGAGAATAAAAGCTTTGTGAACTCTCTAGAAGAGGCTGCTAACAGGCCGGCATCTGCAGTGTGGCAGCTTGAAGCATTTGCTGCTTTTGACATCTTGTGCATTTGATCAGGATCAAAGAAAAAGATTTTCCTTCCTAACATTCTTTAACAGTATATACTCTTACTATCTTCAGAGTTTTCACACAGATCATTTCACTTAATGGAGGTTGGAACATGCCGGTTCGAGCATGGGAGACAAAATTAAAAACCCTCTACCACCACCAAACCCCTCGGCCATGCCCCACCCCTGCCCAGTGCTTTACCTGCAGCCCAGTGCCTACTTGGGACCCAGATAAGAGAGCACTTGTTTCCAGCGAATGCACAGGGTTTAATTAAAAGTTAGAATGACAAAAAGCTCGTCCCAAAATCCTTACATCTAATCTATACATTTTCTCTTTCCGGTATGTTCTACAGGGAAATATGAATTCCCCCATCTTAACCCGTGGAGGATTCTCCTCTCTGGGTTAATAACAGCCCATTTCCAATGTGCCAGTTAAAGAACTAAAGTCATCACTGAGCAGTGTAATTCAGCAAGTGAATATCTAGCTCCCACAGAAAACATCTCTGGTTATTTTTCATTTCTTTCCCTTTCTCAGACCTTTACCCTTTTCACTTAAAAAGCAGAAACTTCAATAGCCTGTGTTTACATAAGAAAAAAGTAAACTGAAAATTTCTCAGAAGGAGTAAATCAGAAAATTGGAAAGGCTACTGTGTTTTCCATTATAAATAGGGTAAAAGCTTTTGTGCAACCACTTTGCTCTCAGAGAAGTGTGTCCTTGGTGCCTGGTGAAGACAGGTCTTGTTTTATGGAAAAGGGATGCCTGCTTGGTCTGGAGTAAGAGGACGGGCTTGGTAATTCCACAAATTAAAAAAGAAAAAGTCTCTCAGCTCAACAGCATGACCATGGTCTTTAGTTCATGATTAGTGCTTTACTGAGAAACTTCAGTCTCATTACAACAGATAATTTAACATTCTGCTGGCTTAAAAAGGCATAAATTATAACTTACTAATATTTTTATAATTGGGCTTTGAGTGCCTTGAGAGTTTTAGTGATGATTTCTTCTAGTCTGACAGGAACTGGACAGGCTGTCCAGTTGTTTGACTGATCACTAACCTACTGAATTATTGTGAAGGACAGTAACGTATTCCCTCTGACGGTGCTCTCCCACTCGCCCTGCTGCTGCTGAGCTGTGGGGTTGAGGCAAATAGATTATATTTGGGGACGTGAAGTGACAAAGTACTTGAAACTGCGTTTCGCTTATCCTAATCCAGCCTCAAGGGACCAGAATGGAAACTGCTTCTTAACGAAAACCCTTTCACCATGAAATCTTAACGTGTACATACATTCCTTTTAAAGCAGGGAGAAGGTTATAAGGTGAAGACGAAGAAAGAAATCCGGCACGTGGAAAAGAAGAGTCACTCATAACAGGAAATGGTCAGTCAAGGTGGTAAGTGTGCTCTTATCAACAACAGTAAGACGTAACTTCCTGTGAAACTTCTGATTTCACCAAATAATTGATTCCATGCCCCCGCCACCCCCTTCCTCTCTTTTCACTGAATTGCAGCTTTGAATATCCAACAAGCAGTTGGTGGTCATTTTCATGTTCATGTACACGTACATCTGCACACGAAAACCATGGCCTCTAGCTCACAGTCCGTAAACCTCCTCTTCACAAATTAGGAATTTAAATATAAATGATGGTTGCAGAAGCAAATGTAAATAGTGATCTTGAGTCTTCTCTTAAGAGCGAAGGCTCAGTACGAAGTGCAGTAGCATTATTCACTCTAACAGCGACAAACAGTTCATAACAAATGTGTTTGGAGATTTGTACTGACCAGCTTTTCACCATTTTACCACAACAGCATCTAAGAATATAATTTTGGTTGAAATACAGTGGTTGCCAAGCTTAAATGAGCAAAATCCCTATATACTACTACATATATTCTGTATAAACCAAAGCAGATGAAATAGGAGGTTAATGGCACTACTATGTTTTCTAAGTTAAAATGTTTAGTGAGCTTTGTTGAAGGCTGTCTGCACTTTTCTTCATGGAGGAGGATATTCTCCTTTAACACTGTTTCCTGAACTTTGTGCTGTTTCTTTCTATGTAGCTACAATTCAAAAGCCCATTTGTGGTGAAAAAGCAGATAGAGCTTTGAAAAGCTCCGTGTAAGTCTGTGAGGCAGGGCAGGATGAGTCCTTTAGGGCTGCTCACCAACAGTTCTCCTAGCCCCAAGTAACAAAGAGCAAACAGATCCCAGTTTCCACTTTCACTCATCTGCTGTTCCCCAGTTACCAGAATCCTGGTACTGGAGTGCTGCTGTAAGGAACTGAGAAATCACGGAGTCTCACTGCCCCAAATTTTGTATGCAAGGTAACTGTAACTAAGGCCCAAAGAAATTCTTAATCCCTCCACCTCCAAAAACAACTTATTTATTTATTCACTTAAAGATTTATTTCACTTCCCCTATGTGATGCTTTCTGCCTAGGCACTGGGAAATCATCAGTAAACAACACTAGGGAGGTACTGGCCCTCGCTGACCTTACATTTTGGAGATTTAACGGTAGTCACTTCAGTATTTAAGGCATTGAGAAAACTCCTAAGAACTGCAGAGTGCTCTGGAAATAACAGTAGTTGCTATCCATACATACTCTTTCAGTGTTTCAGGTGTACTCTTATCTTCATTTAATTCACTTGGATCGGTGCCTTTATCATCCCCATTTAACAGGCCCCAAATTGCCCAAGGTCACCTAAATAAAAAGTGGCAGAAACAGGATACAAACCCTCACAGGCTGCCTCTGGAGTCTACACACTCAACCCTGTTAACTGGAGATCTGACCTGGTCTGAGGGTGACAGGGAAGGTTTCCTTAAGAAAATGATGCTTGAGATTAGTTTTAAAGGACGAACAGGATTCATCTGGATGAAGGGGAGGAAATTTGATGGTGTTTGGGGTAGCCTCCTAGGCACAGGCTCTAGCATTCTACAAAGGCCAGAACTGGGAAGAAACAAGAAAGGAGAACAGGTCAGTGTAGCTTGCAGAAGGTTTTGTCATTGTGTCTCGAGAGGTAGGAAAAATCGGAATATCCGGGCCTCATAAGCCTTTTTTCACTAAAAGTTTAGGTTCTCATCACACACTCTAGTTGCAGGGCACAGAATGAATTGGAGGTGGCAATAATGGATGAGCAGAAAACCTATTAAACTACTGAAGATGCTGGCTTGGGCAGTAAGGATATGGTAAGAGGTAGGCTGAATTGAGAGATAGCGACATGAATTGCTTTTTGTCAGATGACAAGGGTGAGAGATGAGAAAATTAAGGATGACATCAGTGTGGCAATATCTAGAATGAACCCACCCATTATGCGTGTCTTACAGCTAAATCTGGTAAAAGACATATGCAAGATTTTTTTTAATTGAGGTGTAGATGATTTATAGTATTAGTTTCAGATGTACAACACAGTGATTCAAAATTTTTATAGATTATACTCCATTTAAAGTTGTTATAAAATATTGGCTATATTTCCCTGTGCCATACAATATATGCTTGTAGCTTATCTATTTTATACATAGTAGTTTGTACCTCTTAATCCCCTACCCGTGTCTTGCCCCTCCTGCCTTCCCTCTCCCCACTGGTTAACCACTGGTTTGTTCTCTATATCTGTGAGTCCATTTCTGTTTTGTTACATTCATTTGGATATGTTTTAGATTCTACATATAAGTAATAACAGAGTCAGAGTAATAATAATCAGAGTCTTTCTCTGATTTCTTTCACTAGGCAAAATACCCTCCAGGTCCATCCATGTTGTTGAAAATGGCAGAATTTCATTTTTTAATGGCTGAGTAATATTCCATTGTATATATGTACCACATCTTTTTTATCCACTCCTCTGTCCCATTTGTTTATTTTTGCTTTTGTTTCCTCTGCCTTAGGAGACAGATCCAAAAAACTCTTGCTACAATTTATGTCAAAGAGTATTCTATGTTTTCTTCTAGGACTTTTATGGTTTCCAGTCTTACTTTTAGGTCTTTAATCTATTTTTAGGGTTTTGTTTAATATGTTGTGAGAAAATGTTCTAATATTATTCTTTTACATGTAGCTGTCCAGTTTTACCAACATCATTTATTGAAGAGACTGTCTTTTCCCCATTGTATATTCTTGCCTGCTTTGTCACATATTAACTGAGCATAAGTGTGTGGGTTTATTTCCGGGCTCTCTATTCTGTTCCATTGATCCATGTGTCTGTCTGTTTTTGTGCCAGTTCCATACTGTTTTGATTACTGTAGCTTTGTAGTATAGTCTGGTCAGGGAGCATGATAACTCTAGCTCTGTTCTTCTTTCTCAAGACTGCTTTGGCTATACAGCAGATTAATAAAACACTAAGCATGATTTTTCAGTCTTAAATTGCTGTGTTTAAGCAATTCTGATAAATGAAATAAAACTAGAAGAGACTTCAGTCAGCTTTAGTACGCCCCTAAAAGTTTAGCAACTTGTTCAGTAATAGACTCAGACTCTGGATGGGGGAGAACCAAAAAGGTTATCGACACCAGCTGAGCCATTTTTCTAGAGTAATATATACCTAATATCTATGAATAAATGACACCAAAAAATATATGACAGTGCTATGCTTCCAGGGTTCTTTAGAGTGAATTAATACAGAAATGACTAGGTCACTAAATGTACAAGAGACTTTAAGATGATAAATAATCCACCCTGTAAAGCAGTTGGCAGGGCCTTGGCTCACTTGCTACACCACTCAAAGGAGAGAGAAACTCACTAGGAGAATTCACATGAATGTGAAAATAGCTTCGGCATAAAGCAAACTTAATGTGTCAGATGGAAAGAACAGAGATTTGACTGCAAGCCTCATTTTACTCTCCAGGGTGGTATTTGCCTTTCATAAGTGAATTTAGGAAATGAGTCCAAGAAGACTGCCTGGAATTCCAGGACACTGAATGTGTGCTCTGGAAAAATCAATTTGCAAGTATACTGAAAGTTCTTACGGCCCTGCTGGCTTTTTTTTTTTTTTTTTTTTTTTTTAAATAACAGAACAACTAGGCACATGGAATGTGACCCAATTTCACTGAGTCTCAGATGGTGACATCGAAATTTTTATTCTGCATTTCGTAACCAGTTGAATTTTGAGCTATCTGAACCCTATACCTGTTTTTCTTTAATACTGAGTCACAGCCATCCTATTTTTAATGTAAGGGAAAAGCTAATGGCTTAAAATAAGTATAAAATTTATACATAATATATAGTGATTTGTAGTTTATAAAATGCGTTTACATTTTTGCCTTATTTAATCCTTCAAACAAGCCTCCAGGAAGAGGAGACCAATTTTGATTGCTACCTTTTACAGATGAGGATACTATGGCTCGGAGAGGTCACCTGACATTTCTTCTTTCAAAGAGCTGTGACTGGAAGAATTAGGACTTGGCCTCAAGATTATTGACACTTCACCTAGTGTCCGATTCCACTAAGCTGTCTTTCTAAAATTAGTTAGAATGATAATAATAATAGTCGTATTCTATAAAAGATTACTGTATGGCAGGTACTAGGTAAGTTCATTACATACATTACCTCATATAGTCCCCAAAACAATGCTATATAATATAGTAAGTACTATTATCTCTTTTTTAATAAACAAGGAAACTGAAGCTTAGAAGAATTAAATGACTTACCCAAGGTCCTATAGTTAATGAGCAAAAGGATAAAATTTTAACTTAACCAGAGCCTAGCTCTTAACTATTACTCATATTAATAGTTGAATAGTACTTGATGATTATCAGAAACCTAAAAGCAAATTTTGAATCAAATGTATGTACAAACGCAAACTGTAGTAAATTTCTTCATACAATACACAGTGAAAATACTCAGTTTTTTGGTTTTGCTTTTTTAAATAAAGCAAAACTTCATAGCCATAACCCTCAAAAATACCATTAGAGAGCTGATTAGTGAGGCTGTGGCAACGGAGGTACCCCAGACACACGTTGGAAAAGACTGGAACAGCTGTATTGTAAACCTCTTTTAGGGAAATGCTCAGGATCTCACAGCCACATGGAAGCCAAGAGCAGCAGCAACAGCACGAGGCTTGCCGGGGGAAACACTTTATCTGAGGCCAAAAAGTTGACTCGTTTCATCCGCGCCTTCAGAAAAGGACTTGGCGAGCAGTGCGAAGAAGAGGCGAGAGCGACCCCTGGACCGGCCAAAGCCACGCGCCACCGCATCCCCGTGTCCAGCGCCTACGTCCCGCCACCGTCGCCACCATGCCCAAGAGAAAGGCTGAAGGGGGTGCTAAAGGAGATAAAACCAAGGTGAAGGATGAACCACAGAGAAGATCTGCAAGGTTATCTGCTAAACCTACTCCTCCAAAGCCAGAGCCCAAGCCTAAAAAGGCCCCTGCAAAGAAGGGAGAGAAGGTACCCAAAGGGAAAAGGGGGAAAGCCGATGCTGGCAAGGATGGGAATAACCCTGCAGAAAACGGAGATGCCAAAACAGACCAGGCACAGAAAGCCTTGAGGGTGCTGGAGATGCCAAGTGAAGAGTGCATTTTTGATAACTGTGTACTTCTGGTGACTGTACAGTTTGAAATACTATTTTTTATCAAGTTTTATAAAAATGCAGAATTTTGTTTTACTTTTTTTTCTTTTAAGCTATGTTGTTAGCATACAGAACACTTCATTGTTGTTTTTTTGGGGGGAAGAGCACATGTCACTAATAGATTGTCTCTGAAGCTGGATTGACATGGGAAAAAAAACACCTTTCCCATCTGGTTGTGAGAGACTTCCTCTTGGTTCCCAGGAAGGAGGGGTTCCTTGATGTTGACACGCAGTAGCCCCCTTGGCACAAACGCCTTGTGGTGTGGAAAAAGTAAAATTAGATTTTATGTCCTCTTCTCCCTCTCCACCTTCAGCCTAGACTCGACTCCCTTAAACCCAGAGACCCGTTGGAACCTGACCCCCCAAAATTGGTTACCAGTATGTCAGGCAATCTGGACTTTGCATTGTCACCGTTGGGATGGCGTCCCTCAAAAGAGCAGCAGTTCCTTTTTCAGATTGTGGATCTTCAGATGATTGATACTTTTGCCATTTTCATTTCCATTTCCTGAAAGTCAGGGTCGGCTTGTGAAAAGTTGTTAAACAACATATACTAAATGTGAAATGTCAACCCTCACTCTAAACTTTCCCTGTTCAGAGCATCACATGAAGACTTCATGGGGTTTTATAGTGGCTTTCTGATTTTGGTAGTCCATTGCAAAAGGGAGTTTGAAAGTTGTTGTATACTGTTAAAGATTGTCTGCCCATGTCCTGCCTGAAATACCACAATTGTTTATGAAAACTATCTTTAATAAAGCTGGATAGAGTTTGGGGGGGGGGGGGGAAGGGGTCTTGACCTTCCACCTGGTTTAGAGTGAAAAGGCTAGTAATAATATACAGTGGTGAATAAAACCTCCACGGCAGCTTCCCTGGTGGTGCAGTGGTTGAGAATCCGCCTGCCAATGCAGGGGACACGGGTTCGAGCCCCGGTCCGGGAATATCCCACAGGCCGCGGAGCAACTAAGCCCATGCGCCACAACTACTGAGCCTGTGCTCTAGAGCCCACGAGCCACAACTACTGAAGCCCTTGTGCCACAACTACTGAAGCCCGTGCGCCTAGAGCCCGTGCTCTGCAACAAGAGAAGCCACCACAATGCGAAGCCTGCACCCTGCAACAAAGAGTAGCCCCAGCTCACTGCAACTAGAGAAAGCCCGCGTGCAGCAGCGAAGACCCAATGCAGCCAAAAATTAAATAAATGAATAAATAAACAAATTTTAAAAAACCCTCCACGGCCCCTGCCCTTCTGCATCTCTCAGCCTGCAAGGGGGAAAGAGATGGAACGTGAATTGTTTAAGGGCTAAAAATACAAAGTCCAAGATCCAATGGAAGAATAACACAGGAACATATTTAGACTTGGGGGCTGGGGAAAGTCCCTCGGAAGTCATGGCGTTTATGCTAAGACCTCGTAGGTGGTGCCAACAATGTAAAGAATGGGGAGAAGGAGAAGAGGCCTCCAGCAAAGAGTACAACGTGTGCAAGAGCCTTGAGGCGGGAAAAGGCCGAACACATTTGAGGAAATGAAAGAAGATTCGTGTAACAGAGCCTGGTGAGCTGGTGGGGGGTGAGGCAGGCCCATGATGAAGTGAGAAATGCATCATCATAGGCCAGAATATAGGATTTGGATTTCATTCTAAAACAATGTGAAACCTTTGAGAGATTTTAAGGAAGAGTCTGACCTGATGTTTTCCTTATTTATTTTTTTAAGCACACCAGCTATGTAGAGAAGGATTGGAGGGAAAACAAGAATAAACGGAAGGAGGTGAGCTAGGAGGTTACTGCTGTAGTCCAACTAAGCCACCACGGTGGCAGGGCTAGGACCGGGGCAGCAGTCTTAGGAAAGTCAACAGTATCTGATGGCTTGGGGTTAGGATGGAGAAGAAGGGTTGAGTCAAGGATGATGCCTTGACTCAAGGTTTCAAGGGTAAGCAGGTGGGTGGTGGAAAAAGAAACACGATGGGTTTTAAGAAGAATATCAAGCCCTCAGGCTTTTGTCGATACACAAGTCTGGAGCTTTGAGGAAAGGTTGGGCTAGGCGTGTAAAAATGTGAGTGTTATCACTAAAGAGGTGAATACTGAATATCAGAGAAAGGGAACACCAGGGAATAGGTGTGATTACATAGGGAGAAAGTGAAAGTGAGCAAAGAAGGGGCTCAGGATCGAGCCCCAAAGAACAACATTTTGAAGAGGAATAGAGAGCGGTAGAAGGTTGCCTCTGACCTCTTCCTTCCTAGAGATCTCCAAGCTGTGCTAGCTCCTCTAACCTATAATCATTTTCAGCCTCGGCCCTCTAGTATATATTGTTTTACATTTTTTTCATAGCATATTCTTTTCTGAAGATATTTCTAATCTTACTTTTATTCCTTTATGCATTATAAATGTAGTTCTCTCATATTCTGCGTATAATAGTTCTAAGTTGGCACCCAGTGCAGGACTGTGTCCGCTGGTTCTTGCTCATTCTTCCCCCTGTGTCCCTAGTCCTCTAGTATATTTGTTTGGTTTTACCCAAAATATTTTAATCCATGCAGTTTAGTATCAGTGGATGAAAGAAACTTTCCTACAATGCAGATTAGCTGATAAGCTTTTGTAAATAACTGACCATGCACATTTAGAGCCCCTTTACTTCTTAGTTTGTGACACACACTGTGTAGGTGGTCGGGGGAGTCCAGCATTGAAGACATTATCCTAATATTACTCGGCCATTAAAAAAAGAATGAAATAATGCCATTTGCAGCAACATGGATGGACCTAGAGATCATCATATTAAGTGAAGTAAGCCAGACAGAGAAAGATAAATATCACATGATATCGCTTATATGTGAACACTTAAAAAAATAAATAAATAAAAGGTACAAATGAACTTATTTCCAAGACAGAGTCTCAGAGACATAGACAACAAGCATATGGTTACCGAAGTGGGGGGCGGGGAGGGACAAATTAGGAGGTTGGGATTGACGTATACACACTGCCATATATAAAATAGATCATCAACAAGGACCTACTGTATAGAACCGGGAACTACACCCAATCTTTTGTAATAACCTATAAGGGAAGAGAATCTGAAGAAGAATATATATATATATATAAATAAATCACTTTGCTGTACACCTGAATCTAACACAACACTGTTAATCAACTCTACTTGAATTTTAAAAAACTTATTAAAAAAAGAAAAGACATTATCCCCAGCATCACCACTCACTTGAGGGCATATAACTGTACAGTCTAGTCCAAGAGGCAAACATGATAGTAAGTAACACAAATCAAAATACAGAGCTATAATAAAAGATATAAACAAATCGCTAGGAGAATCCACTGGACGATGTCGTAAACACCAGTGGAGGAGGTCTTGCAAAGCTTCTTGAAGTGCACATTTGAACTGGCTTTCGAAGAAAGGGTAGGATTTAAGACTGGGCAGTGTGATATGTGCTATGCTCAGATGCTTGGCCTTTATCCCAGAGACGGGTACCACGGGGAGTGTTGTCGAAGGAGAATAATACAGTCAGATGGGATTGAGGTAACCCTAGTGGTAGGAGAGGGAGTTAGTGGTGAGGGGAGTTTGAACACGAGGACCCCAGTTATGAGACAGGATGAGGGCCTGGTCCTGGGCAGAGACAACAGAAAGGAGAGGGCAGATGTGAGGGACATTTCAGAAGTATAACAACCAGATTAATTCCATAGAGGGAGTGAGGGTTGTGATCCTGTGTGTAATCACTAACAAAAATATAGAACCTAAGAAAAGGAAAACAAAATTAGGGACTGAAAGAGGTCAATCTGTAGTGCCTTAAATATTTGTCAGTGATGAGGAAGAGAAATCTGGGCTAGCAATCTTAATGTGGTTCCAGAAGCAGCCTGAGTGAACGTAAATCACACGCTTACTAGCTGTGTAAGCTTAGCCAGCTTATTTAACTTCTCGCCTCCATTAGGATAAGAGTAACATATCTCACAGAACTGTTGTTAGAATTAAACGAGTGAATCCATGTAAGTCACTTAACAGTGACTGGCAAGCCCACAGTAAGCCCTCAGTAAATTCAGCTATTATTAGTAGTGCTAAGAGGTGGGGGCAGGAAGATAAATCAGGAGCTTGGGATGAACATATACACACCACTGTATATAAAAATAGGTAAACAACAAGGACCTACTGCATAGCACAGGGAACTCTACTTAATAGCTTGTCATAACCTGTAATGGAAAAGAATCTGAAAAAGAATGTATATGTATATATAACTGAATCACTGTGCTGTACACGTGCTGAAACTGACACAAGATCGTAAATCAAGTCTACTTCAATTCTTTAAAAATGATATAGATTTTTTAAAAAGAGAGAGCTGAGACAGGAGCCGAGAGTAGCACCCGAAGAGCCTGGATTCAGGAGGCCAGTGGACAGAGCAGCAGCCGCCAGGTGTGCTAGAACACAACAGTGGGAGAGGTCGGGACAGCATCACTGAAGTCCTCTGCGCGTCACGTCAGTTTATACTTCAGGACACTTTCAATTATTTCCTATGACTCGTTTCTCACAGGAGCCCTGGGAAATCATTAAAATAGGTATTCTCATTCCTCTTTACTAAGGAGAGAGAGCAAAGTCGCCGAAGATACAGTTAATAAATGACAGCTTTGGCTTGTAACCTAGACCTCCTGATTCTGCTTCCAGGAAGTCAGAACTATGGTCGGAATTGCTTCACTCCAGATTCAGGACCCTGCCCTCCAGAATCTTTTCCAGAATGCATCTGAAGTAGATAATGTTTTTATGTAGTGTTTTTCATTTTTCTTTCCCTTTAAAAAAAAGCCCTCATTAACCAAAAGCAGGGGTCTAGAGCCAGGTGGCTTGACTTCCAGTTCTGCCTCGCCCACGTACTAAATGTGCCACCAGTATAATAGCCGTATGGCTCTATTTTCTTATTTGTAAAATGGAAGAGACAGTACCTCGCTGTTACTAGGATTAAATGAGTTCCACCCTAGAACAGTGCCTGTTAATAATAATAACAACATTATTAGCTGTACTACTAAGTTAACTATACAACTTTATTAGGGTTATATTTTTCTTCTATAGCCAACATGTACATCAGTACTTCACCAGTAATTACTTTTCATTTTTTTTTAAAACTGGCCCTGTGACCCCAGATATTTTTTTAATCACAAGTCGCTAGAAAAGAACAAACAAAAATTAAGTCCCACTTATTGGTATTAGTTGAAGAACAAATCTACACAAACTGGGAATTATTTTTAAGTGGTGCAGTAGTTTATTATGATTACATAAAGTAGTTAGAATTAATGCTTAGGAAAAAATGTTTTTAGCCCCATGACTTCCTTAAGAAGAGAGAGAGAAAAGGAGAAGGAAAGGAAAGAGAGAGGTGGGTTAGGAAGAGAACTAGAAGAACAAATTCTCTGTTCTCAGTGGGCTATAGGGAAGGCATATCAGAAAAGACTTTCCTTAGGGCATAACAGAGCTAAGTCTTTAAAGATGCGTAAGAGTGAGCCTACAGGGACTTCCCTGGTGGTCCAGTGGCTAAGACTCTGCGCTCCCAATGCAGGGGGACCGGGTTTGATCTCTGGTCAGGGAAGTAGAGCCCATATGCTGCAACTAAAGATCCTGGATGCCGCAACTAAGACCCAGTACAGCCAAATAAATAAATAAATATTAAAAAAAAAAAAAAAAGTCTGCAAAGGTGGATCTCACTAGGGATAAGATAGGCCACACTTTCAAGGAGATGGCATTTGAAACACACTTGAAGAGTAAAGAGAAGTTAGAGATAAATGAAGATGACAGCAGGGGATTATAAGTGGATATGAAATTGTGAGCAGAGAAAAGGAAGTTAGAAACCAACGGGTTGATGACTGGCCTGTAGTCTAGATCCTCTAGACCCTCCAGTGTGGTCTGTGGACCAGCAGTATCAGTGTCACCTGGGAGTCTTGTTAGAAACGCAGCATCTCTGGGCTCACCCTGACTCCTCGACCAGAATCCACATTTGAAGATCCCGGGGTGATACGTATGCACTTTAAGCTTTGGGAAGTGCTGCTCCAGAACGTATTACTGGCCCTTAATCTTGGCTGAACGTCGGAATCATCTACAGAGGTTTTTTGGTTGGTTTTTTTTTTAAGTGTTTGATGCTGGGCACCACCCCAAGAAATTCTAAATAAACTGGTAAGGGAAATGGCCTGGACACGGGGATTTTTTAAATCTCCCCAGATAATTCTAATGTGTACCCAAGTTTGAGAAGCAGGGGAGATTGTCAAACAATGCTTTTCAGTGGAGAGTATGGTCATTAAGCGTGAAAAGCTTTATTGGGATGAACTGCAGAGCGCTAAAGGCGTAAGGTAGTGTGTGTGTGTGTGTGTGTGTGTGTGTGTGGCGGTGGGGGGGTTGTTGGGACTTTTTTTAGCTAGCCACTAGGGGCTAAATACCACCAGTATGTGAACCTATAGAGGATAGGTTGGTTTTAACCTAAATATATTCCTGACTTGAAAATGTGCTATGGAAAGTACAACATTCATCTGTGAAATATAACCATGAGAATCCAATGAATAGCTGTTTTTTCTATATTTTAAATGTTTCTTAAAATTAAAAAAATGTATAGTGAAATGACTAAATGGAACGATTGGTTTTCTGACTTGTTTTCCACTACATTTGGGTTTGAAAAGCATGAAAACCCAAGGACAGATAGATTCCTCAATGCAAATGCTTCTCTCTCAGATCCATTATCTAAACCCAGAAAGAGAAGATGACTCAGATTCTATTTCTGAAATGTCATCTTGATGGATCCTGCCCTTGCACCTTTCCATCAGATGGCGATCTCATCACAGTTTATACACCGTCAATATTTTATAACAGGTCCACAGCCAGTCAGCCAAAGCGCTCATGCTTTTTGTGCAACACCGTACTTGGTATAGGCTTTTGCCCAGTGAATAACCTTCCTGCACCCCGTGTAGTTGGGGCCTACACACCCTGATTGCGTGACCAAGAACAAGAGAGATTTATAAGGGGAAGTAACACCCAACTTTTTAAACTATCACCCACATTATACCTGAATATAAATGGGCATAAGTAATAGTTTTTTTTAATTACAGAAACATATCCACTATTTCTAGAAAGATAATGTTCGCCTGCATTGAGGTGCTAAGAGAAAGACCTTGCTTCTTATTGCAAGATTAATCGGGAAGCTGGACTGGTTTTTGGAAGATGAAGTAAAACAAAAAAAAGTTCAACTGGGCTGTAGTGATGACTGCACATCTATATAACATTTACTAAAAATTATCAAGCTATATATAATAGATGAATGATATGGTATATAAATTATATATCAGTTAAGCTGTAAAAAGTTGGGGGCAGGGTCAATTAGAAAAAAAATTGCTAAGAATTCTCCCTAAGAAAACAAAGTGAGATCACCAGGGTAACATTATCATCGGACCATCTGAGAAGCCTGGTGCCTGGAAGATTAGGAATAGATGGTAAAAGCAGACGTGAGAAAATCCTGATCTTCTTACTCTTGATTTGCACATTCTCTGGGACGCGCCCTGCCCAAATGAGTCACTTTCCTTCTCTGGAACCTCTGCAGAGTCATGGGAGTGGGGCAGGTGTTGAAATCACCCCAGAAGGAATTGATACTTTGATATTCTTGGCTCTAAGCTTTAGTGTCCTGGGGCATGGAGGTCAATGCCACTTTTAATACAAAAAAAGGAAGGCAGGACCATGGTGGGGCAGACAGGGGAAGTGCTGTACTAACATGTTTACAGAAGCCAAGGTAGCCTGGGTGATCCATCTAAAGGGAAAGAAACTTGTCTGGGGTAAGTAAACAACCTCAAGGTCACTGAGAACACTTTTAGGCCCCAACAGAAGCGGAATTCTAAAGGTTCTCCTGGACCTGCAAAAATAGTCTGTTGCATGTATGTTAGTGAACAGGGTTGTTCCCAAAATTCATCTTGCCTGACTCGCCTTTTCTCTAGGGGCTATGTCTTGTTCTCGGGCAGGCGTTCAGGTGTCACCCTTTCACACTGATCGGCAGGAAGGGACATACGAAGGAAGAACTTTGTTTTATGGAGGAGGAGTTCCTACCAAGAACAATACTGCACAAGAGTATGAAAACCTCTGCCAAGGGATGTTAATTTATTTTGACTTATTAAGACTGGCTCTAAAACACTGATACTTTATGCAGGTATTATCCAGTAAGGCAAGATGTTCTTAGTGGAGTCTCCATATAAAAGCTCAAATAAAATTGATTTATCCTGTCATGACTGACATGAGGCAGGAAAAGGGAAGGTATTCTTTGCAATGGCAGAAAACAGTCTTTAATTTGAATTTGCGTATGGAAAAGCAGTTTCATAGTAGACGAAGTAAGGACACTGTTCTCCCTTTTTGAAAGGCTGCATTTTGCAGGGTGAGAGGCTTATTGTACAACATAGGGGCATGACCGAGATGCTCCATCCTGACTCCATATCCCTGGCCCAGTGTGCCCCTGAAAACCCCAGACATTTTGATGGAAATCTCAGAGCACCTTTGTCAGCCTCCTTACTTCACAGATAAGACTGAGGCCCAGAGGTCTGCAAATGGCTTTCCCCAGTACCTGAGTGAGTGACCTGAGCATCAGAGACTTCAGAACTAGAAGAGGGTCTTTCTGACTCCATCCCTGAAACCCCTAATATGGGAAACAATGTTCTGTGGAGGGGGCAGGGTCACCCAGAGAAGGTCACTGCCTTTCAAGAGCTTTCTAGCACACTTCAGGGCTTTGTTCTCTGAGGCATTTCTGCTGAGTGGCAGGGAAGATTTTGGCAAGTTCTTTAAAATAAATAAATAAATAAAAGGAAGGGGCGGGGGTAAAAGCTAAACTCACCACCTACTGTTTCTCTATCCACAGGATCATATTGTTTTTATTGCCAGTATTGAGAAATTCATGGAAGATAAGTCAGCAG
>NW_006786251.1:586785-607463 GCF_000442215.2 Lipotes vexillifer
TACGGAGAAGGGTGTGTGTGTTTGCTGCTTCCACACATTAATGGCATGATTTTTTTTTTTTTTTATGCACAAAGAAAAAAAAGGAAAAGAAAACCACCCACATTTTAATTTAGCATGAGCCAATTTACAGAGCATGAAAATTCACTCTCATTCCCAGGATTGGCACGTGTGCAATTAGCAATGCAGTGTATATACGAGAAGCCATGCTGTTACCAGTTTATCTCAAGTAATTTGGTGTCATTTACAAAAGGAAGAAATTCCTGCCGCCAGAAGAGACAGAAGGAGATGGAATGATCAAATCATGGAGAAACACTAAAATTACTAAATCCACAACAGCTCGCCTTATTTTTCTTGGACCCAAACTGTCAGGGTATAAACACTATTTGTTTCTTTTTTAAAACATCTATAGTTTTGCTGTAAATAATAACACTGTATAAATTCTAACAGAAAAAAAATGGAATAAATGTCAATAAGGCACTGCCTCTTAGAACACAAAGAGAATATTGCAGATGCGTTTAACATAACGGGGGTCTCAAGTGACTCCACCCCAAAAGAAAGAGGAGGGGTGATGGGTGGGGGGGGGGTCTTCACCGATTCTTGTATATTAGCAATTATAATGTTTGTATACGCAAAACTGCTAGCTTGATTTTAAAAAAACAAATCTTTAAAATCTGCAAATTTAAATAATTCCCAAAATGAGGAATTCTGTAGTTCTGTGAAAAAATTTTTTCTTCAAAATACTAATATTTTGATGCATGTGTATCACCTTATTTTGATTAAATCTTTTCCAATTTTGCAAACACTACAGTATACTGCAACACAGAAGATTTTATCTGTAAACACAAAGCCCTTCATCTAATATTTGTTGCTATTGCCAATTTTTCAATGAAATGACCTAAAAATGAAAAAAAAAAAATAACCTATACGGTAGTTGCTTTAGGGGGAGGGGGGTGCTGGTAGTGCTTAAAAGGGTAATGCTTGCCGCTTTAGAGGTGGATGGTGCTCATAAGAGGCCCCTGTCAGGGGTATTTTCAGTGGACTGCACAGAAATTCTTAGCTAGTAGAATGGCAGCACGCTGTAAACTTATTCCTGTATCGTGTACTGGCTGTAAGATGTAGACACCTTTCAGTAAGCCAATCATTTGTAACCATTCTAGCCATGTCATATTAGGTTAATAAGGCTGCTGTGTTTTAAAGGGCATTTTTATTTGGGTTTTGGTGAAATTCTTTAATTTGTTGATTATATTCATATAAAATCAGCATTTATTGACACATAGCTCTAATGACATATGTATGAGAAACCATACACTGGATGACCTAGTCGATTATTTAAGCATAAAATAAATTGTGTTAAACTCTTCACCTATCTGTGCTCTACAGTGTCCTTGTGTTCTCTGACAAAAGGTAATTGTCTTAACTCCTTGTCACTTGGCCGCAGCCATCTTCCTCACCAGCCCGTTTCGTGCCTCTGCCTCTGTGGTCACTAAAGAGATAGTCCCCAACATTCAGTCCTGCCCTGCCAACTCCCAACTTAACACAAATTCTGTGCCTTTCATTGAGAAGCCAAAAATTACAGATTGACTGACAAGTGATCTTTGCCCACAGCTGGTATGAGCTGCCCCCCAAAACGTGGAGAATTGGGGCTGTAACAGCTGGCACGTACAGAAGTTGTAAAATAGCACTTCCAGGAACCATGCAGACAGCAGTTGTCTGTAGCTCATAAAGCAATCGTTTTTAAATTGACATTCACTGTCCGTGCTTGTAAGCTGGGAGATTTCACATAATAACCCAAATTTCTAACTTCTCTTGAAAAGCAAGATTTAGCAACCACAAGTCTCATTGCCAGAAGGCAACAACCTGCTGGGCCACACTGCCCCTGCCCGCTCCAGCCAGGCCTGGGGTCTCCAGGCACCACAGTCCCGTCCCCACTTCTCACACTGTGAGTGCCCTGACTGGCCTGTAGGTGCTGGAGTTTGTGATCAGACAGTACATGATAAACTCAACAAGGCGGAGACCGTGTCTGTTTTCATTTATATTCTAGCCCAGAGCCTGGCATATAGTAATGGTGGTAGGAGCAACTGTCATCACCATTGCTGCAACTGGAACGCTCACAGTATGCCAGACTATTCTAAGTATGTTGCGTTTATTAACTCAGTCCTCATAACAGCTTTATGAAGTAGGTACTGTCTTTGATAGTAATAGTCCCTGTATAAATATTCAATGGGTGCTTAGAGCCATTCCGCAATGTCACAGATTTTCTGTCGTTTAGGATTATTGCCAAACGGGACAAGTTGTTCCCAGTCAGGTTTCAGTATCAATGCAGAACACATGTATAGGGAATCTACTGTGCATAAAGAATGGGGCTAGACTGCATTTGCACGGCATCCCCAATAGAAAGATATTCATTTGGCGCCCTTAGCCCTGCATCAAAATCTTATGATGAGCAAACCAAGACCCCGGGAAGATTTTTTAAAATCCAGGTATCCTAACTTCCCATCTAAGTGTTATGAATTTCTGACTCACAGTCCTTGACAGAAAGGTATTTACCCTGAACTGGAAATTCAGTGAAGTGTACTTGTTTGGGTATTAAATGGTTGTTATGTTTATATACCTGAAAATTTGACTTTAGGGACACGTGATGGGCTAAACTTCAGGCCAAGCAAAAGTTCATAAATTTACTCAAAAAGAGAAGTATCCAAAGTAGGATAATCAAGATTTTATTTGCATATACATAGGTATATGTATATATTTATATATGTGTGCATGGATTGAATGCGGGCAAGCGTTATATACAGTCTTCAGCCTGCTAGCTTATAAAAATGTATTTTAGCTTTCCTTGACTTACATTGCTGTTAAAAAAAAGAACTGTGATTGACAGATTCCTGATATTTGCTGTGCTTTTCAATTTTATAATCCTACCAAATTCCTGAGTTTCTTAAATTTAAATGTATTATCATTATTGTATTGCCACGTTATGGCAATATACTGTGCAGGGTTATTTCACCATTTCTAAGAGGGATCTGCTTCACTGAACACATAAAGCAGCCAGCCTTCTATTAATAAATTCTGCCTTGGCATCCTGATGTTCCACCATGTTCATTTGGGTACCATCCTGGGGTCCCGTCAAGACATGTGTTTTTCCAGGGCAAATAAACAAACAGAAAAAGTTGTCTGCCTGCCTTTATTATTATGAGCATCGAGTCACATCTGGCTATACGACAGGGATATGTGAGAAGCCCAGAAATATAAACCACGGGAATGATAACTCATCCTGTGAGTTTCTGAAGAAACCAGTGATCTAAATGCTAACGTCCTATCTGGGTGACTCCAGATGTTCTTGATTTGTTAAAGAGGCCCTGGCATATTAAAAGGTGTGTGATTTCCTGGTCATATGGCACTGCTTCTCTTTCACGAATTAATGATCAAAGAGTCCATAAGAAAACATTTCCAACACTGGGATTCGAGGCCAACTTTACAAGAGTTCTTTCAATAACAGAGACAAAGGTTATCCGGCTAACCGTGCACCAATACAAAATCAATCAATAAATAACAGAGTGGACTCCGACGAGCATTCTTAGTAACAGGCCCAATAGCTCTCACTTTTTTCAACAGAATTAAATGCAGACAGTTCAACATAGGAGCAAAAAGAAATTTGCCATTATATCTGCTACACTCAATGACTGACAGCTATGAATAATAACGACAACTCGGTGAACCTGCAGTGAAGAAATTTTATTCCTTATCCCTTGATGCTTCCTGTGTTAAGGAATAAACACCCTGAGGGCTGCATTTCCAAAAGGACATCCTGAGACTCCTCACCAATTCCAGAGGAGTTCCCAAGCACAGCAGAGATGAATACCCTCAAGGGGTTCGAAAGGAGTGAGGAACGACTGGGCCACAGGAGGCACCCCAGAAGCAAGGACTATTAGGACTTTTTCTCCAGGACCACCTTAGAGCATCTTGTTGACATCCAGAAAAACAGGTGATCTCCTGGCCTAATTTCCCCCGCCATCCTCAACTGCCACTTTTCTCCTGACATCTAACTCGAGCAAGGGCGTAATTCTGAGAGCTGGGAAGGAATGATGACTTGCCAGCTTTTCAAAAGAGTTCCAGCATGTGAGGCACACCATCAGGTCCTCACACCACACTGCACAGCACTCTGAAGGGAGGGACTTTGTTTTGTTCTCCGCTGTATCCACAAAACCTAGAATACTGCCTGACACCTCATACATAGGTACTCAAAAAACATGCACTGAGTACATGAATGAATCAATCAATGAACGTCAAAGGGCAAGGAACAGTAAATGGGAATTGTTACTCTGGGCACCATCTTGTGTACCACTTTCTTTACAGGTTCAAGCAAGCTGTGAATCAAAAGAAAACACTGTTGTTGATTCTAATGACTTAACTCACCAAGGACTGACTTGTGTCACCGTCCTGCACTAGCCCTTTCCAGGCGCACAATCCCCTTGTTAGCCACAGAGTCTTAAATACCCGGGCTTACCTCGTAAGCAAACAGCGCGTCCGTCACACTGCTGAATTAGCGTCTCTCCCACGGCCACGGGCTTTAGTCCTCCTCACTGACAGGCCACTGAGAAACCAGGCGACAGTGGAGAACCCATCATGAACCCTCATCTCTATTAAAAGAGTCAGCTGAGCCTCCTCTCTTTCAGACATAATATCCAAAATTTTTAAAAAGTCTGACCACCTCAAGAGTTCCACCTCAGCGTTGCTAAGCGTTAGGCCCGTGAAGGAGGTCCAGAGGTCCAGAAATGACACCCTAGAAGCCCCTGGACCAAATCCAGCCTACAGCAACGCTTTGTTTGGACCACAAAGAGTTTGAAAAAGAACCAACATTGTTTAAAAATCAGGAGACTGTAGATGAAAAGGGGATTTCAGCTTCTTTTTAAGATCTGAAGAAGTGACAGTGCTGTTCCTGAAATGCCTTAGGACAACAACCAGGTAGAGCAGAACCACGCCTGCCTCCTTTGGACAGGCTGTGTTTTACTGTTCACCACCGTCCCTCCTTACCCTATAGCTTCTAAATCTCAACCTACTTTATTCCTTTCTGTCCCCAGTCTCTGATCTAATGGGAGGAAGGAGAAGAAGGCACAGTGGTGAGAGCCTCTGCTTAAATTCTTCCTTCTTGACGGCAAGCCAAACACCTACCTCACTTTCATCCTGTCTCTCTCAGGGCCAATAAGAAGATGGAATAGAAGAGTGAGTGACTGGGAAGAGGAAGAGGAATCACGTGGTTCTCCAAATCCATCCACACATCTCATTCAACAATGTGTAGTCACTGCCTGCCACTTTTCGGGTGCTCTCCTGGGGACACGATACATCAATTTCCTGCCCACTGCCTTCAAAATGAGGAGGACATAAATAGCTTCTGTGTGAAATCTAAATCTAGGGCTCCTCGGGAAAGGAAGCCCTGGGATGACTTGTGGAAACAAAACTCCTAGCAGCCCCTCCGCAGCAGTGCATGCCGGAGAACAGGGCAGGCCATGACGGATGGCGAGGAACAGCCCATGCTGCCCAGGCAGCCCCTGCGCACACCTGCTCTTCACAGTTAAGTGAGACTCAAGTCTGACAAAAGTATCAATTTCCGTAGAAAACTTTAAAACATTTCAAAGGTATTTTTAAAACTCTACAAGAGAATACAAGCCATCTTGCTTCCAAAGATTCTAAATTTAGGTGAAAACAGTTGAAACTTTCAACTCATGTTCAGTGCTCCTCACCTTCCCTACGTCAAGTCGCCCCTAATTCTGACGGCCTCACCAAGCCTCCCCCGCTGATGCCAACCCACGCTGGTAGCTCAGGGGAACTAAACGAGTACCCCATGAGTACCCAGCACTCATTGAATCTACATCCTTGATGGTTCCTCTGGACGTCTTGCACTTCCAAGAACAAGGACTGTGTTCTCCACAGTCCCAAGAGCAAAGCATAGAGGGTATAATAAATACCCTTCACAGGCCTCATCACTCATTGTTCTTTATGGTTGTCTTGCCAGAACCCAGCGATGCTGCAATACACACCGATGCTCAGTCTGGGCATACATCCCACCCTCTGGAAGTCAATGCTTGAGTGCAATAAAGAGCAGCGCTAGAGCTGCCTCACAGCCTGGCTCACTAACACTGCCATCGTGGTTGGTGTGCCTTGCCAGGTGGAGCTGAAAGCAAGCAAATAATGAGTATCTAAGGAAAAGCCTGTGAAACCGTAACCCATTCAAGGCCATGTAGATAGTGTACTTTTCTTCATGCTCCCTTTCCTCTTACTTCAACACCAGAGTTGCTCCACAGAGGGACTGCTCCCTGGCCTGCACTGAAGATGAACCTCAGTCGACCCACAATGGGCATGCAGTGTGAGCCAGAAATAAACCTTTCTAGTCAGCCACTGAGATTCTTCAGTCATTCGTTAGTATAGCATAACCCACAATTAATATACAAGTCAGGCAAAGACACGAAGGGGTGGCAGGTACTGGGTAAGCCCATTCCCCTTCTAAGAGTCTGCCTTGTGGGAATTCAAGCCCAGCTGTCAAGTTTTTTAAACGTTGGCAGTTAATTTGATTTTTTTACCCAGTAATGTTGTGTGGATCAAACAAAACATGGGCCACTGGTGTCCAGCCTCAGCCACTGGCTCTTGGCATTTGCAGAATGAACACACGCCTGGATCATGCTATACACACCTACTGAGACGTGATTTTGAATCACACAGTCTGAAGCTGGTGTGCATAAGCAAATGTCTGAATTCCCGAGTCAGCTGATGGGTGACTTATCACCTCCACCTCAGCGCAGCGCGGTTGTTCTCTAAGTACCATTTCAAACGCTGAAACTCTCATTAAGTGTCTGAAGAAGTCACTTGACTTTTTTACATGCATTTTATTGCATTTTAGTGAAGAGTTGACCTTCACTTGTCCACCTGGGCCTAATGTGGCTCTGCCCTTCTCTCTCACTACACTCCAAACCAGTGATAAATTATAGTCCATGGACTGGTCTTAGTCTGAGGATTTTTTTGTTGCCTGTTGCAATGAGACAAAAAACCTGACCCAGGGACTTCCCTGGTGGCGCAGGGGTTAAGAATCCGCCTGCCAATGCAGGGGCACGGGTTTGATCCCTGGTTCGGGAAGATCCCACATGCTGTGGAGCAACTAAGCCCATGCGCCACAACTACTGATCCTGCACTCTAGAGCCTGCGAGCCATGACTACTGAGCCTGTGTGCCACAACTACTGAAGTCCACGTGCCTAGAGCCTGTGCTCCACAACAAGAGAAGCCACTGCAGTGAGAAGCCCGAGCATCGCAACGAAGAATAGCTCCCGCTCGCCGCAACTAGAGAAAGCCTGTGCGCAGCAACGAAGAACCAAAGCAGCCAAAAATAAATAAATTTTTTAAAAAAGAAAAAAAAAACCTGATCCAGATTTTAAAGCAACTGTGTTACTAAGCATGTTCTTTATTTCAGTTAATTTTTTTTTTTAATATAGTTAAGTCTTTCTTGAGAAGGAAAGGGTGCACAGACTTACAACCTGGTGCAAGCTCCTTATCCTGTCGCAGACTGTTCCTTATCTTGTGCAGAACTCTGCATAGCACAGTTGTAGCCATACTAGCTTCCTTTCTGCTCCTCAAATAATGCCAAGTTCCTCCTCATCTGATTCCTATTTGTACTTACCCTCTACCAGAGGAACTCTCACCTCAGTCTCCGAATGTCCCCTCCTCAGGCCTTCCCTGCACACCCTCTCCAAAGCAGCCTGACACCCACTCCCAGAATTCTCTGCCACACCACTTTACTTATTCCCTTCATAGCATTTATCACTAGAATCATCCTTTTTGTTTATTTGTACACTCGTTTACTATCCTCCTTATCATTGCTATATCCAAAGCCTCTAGCACAGGCCTGGTACTAGTAGGCACTCCACATTTGTTGAACAAATGAATGAGGGGTGGAGGAAAGCACAGACAAGTATGGCTTAGGCCACATATCTGTGAATGCCAAGGAAAAACAGCAACATCTTCAGTGACTCATTGTCAACTATCAAAAAGATTTCATTTTCCTGGGAGGGCTGCTGAGCTTCCACCCCCGGTGCAGACTTTCTGAGAAGAGCTTTAGAATTCAACTCCCCCTCCACAGCCTCCTGCGAGAGCTTTGTTACTGACTGTCAGGTATCACTGTGGTGTTTTTCCATCTTGCACCGAGGCCACGTGATGGGAAGGTTGTTAAAATCATCTGGTATGTGTCACAGCAGAGCTTCAAATGACTCTGAATCACCCAAAGGCAGCCCAGCCCCTGCTAAACTGGTGCTTAAAATATGAGCCATCTTGGGCTTCTCTGGTGGCGCAGTGGTTGAGAGTCCGCCTGCCGATGCAGGGGACACGGGTTCGTGCCCCGGTCCGGGAAGATCCCACATGCCGTGGAGCGGCTGGGCCCGTGAGCCATGGCCACTGAGCCTGCGTGTCCGGAGCCTGTGCTCCGCAACGGGAGAGGCCACAGCAGTGAGAGGCCCGCGTACAGCAAAAAAAAAGAAAAAAAGAAAAAAAAAATGAGCCATCTTTCTGGCTGAAACAAAAATCTTGCTGGTGGACTAGTAACAGAACAGAGAGACTAACTGGCTACATCGTATAATGGCTGCAACTCTTCCTACCCTGAGGGGGCCAACCTGCAGCTGGCATCTAAATTCTCCTTTGGCTTCACAAGAGTCAAAAATCAGATGCTACAGGGCCTGGTGCAAGGCATTAAAGAATAGTAGGGACTGTGGAAAACCTGAGAGCATGTGCCTCAACTAAAACCACAGTGGTTAGCTAGCTCTAACAAAATATTATAATGCAAGAATGCAAGCCCAGAAATTGTCAGCTCTTCTGATTTTTCAAGAGACACTGGAAATCTGTAAGAAGGGATGAAGGTGGGCTATGGATGTAGATGAGTATGGATGTACATAAAATTCAACTCAAATGCTATTTATTTAGTTCATACTATGTCCAAGTCACTGTCCTAGGCATGTATATATGTCCTAGACACAGCTGTTTATCAAAAGTAAAAAGCAATAAGAGCTGAGACTCATGGCCTTGAAAAACTTTAATCTTATCAGAAAACCAAGACATGCTCTTAAATAAATAGAACATAAGACAATATGGGGAGTGCTGTGTATTAAATAAGTCTATGTGTATAAAGCACAGAACAGTCCTGACACATAGTAAATCCTACATGCGTTGGCTACCATTGTTGATTGTATTACAATCATGATCTCAGGATTACTCCTGACACAGTGAACTGGAGAAGGCCTAGCTGAGAATCTTGCACATATTAGGTATTTAATAAACACTAGCTGAATGAATGAATGCTTGGTGAGAGAGCAGCATTTGAGTTGGGACTTGAGAAATCAGAAGGATTTTAACATTGTGAAGAAAGGAGGCCTAGGCAAAAGGAACAAAGAAGCTAGAAGGATAAAGGCATCCAAAAGCATGAACAAACTCTGTTCTGGTCAGAACTTCAGGAGAAAGAACAGGAGGCAAGGATGGAAAGAGCAACTCACTATGGACAGCCTTGAATGCTACTCAAGACACCAGGTGGATCACAGCAGACACTTGAACTCCATGTAAAGCGTGCTCTGCACAGCCTTCTGGATTGCATAAATGACTACTCAGCCAAAAGTGAAACTAGTTTTCAAAAGCAGGCCCAAATTTTAGGTGTTTAAAACAGAGAACAGAGTTTCATGTGCATACATGCTTTTATGTAGTTTACATCATGCTATACTAGTTATATGACCTTGGGCATTACACTTAACCTTTATATTTCTTCATCTGGGAAGCGGGGGTGATCGTTTTATCAACCACAAATGGTGGAAATGAGATCACCCACATAAAGCACTTCAAAAAGTCTTTGGCACAAAGTAAAATGCTCCATAAATGTTACCTACTTGTTATGATTTGTGGTGGTTTATTATATACGGAGAGGTAAAACAGAAGAAAATGCCTTACTTGGGCCTCTCTGGTTTGTGAGCAGTGGTGTTGATATGAGACCTGTGACACAATCTTTTATGCCCTAGGATGCTACCCGCTGCTACAGAGGCCAGGTGACGTCCACTCAGGGACTTATAATCCAGCCCTGCCCCACTGCCTACCAAGGCCTCAGGGCTCCAGCAGTCCCCTCACTCCCACCCTTGCCCCTGGACAAATGGGCCTGCGTGCCCAGCTCAGACGCCAAAAGGGAGCATCCTGCTAGAAACACCCACTCTGTCCCCACCACGCAGCCCCGCCCCTCTCTAAAGTTAGTCACTAACTCCTTCTCTAAAGAAGGAAGGTCCGCTCATGACACAATAGCCTCCAGTCTCATTCCTTTTTTTTTTTTTGCGGCCCGTGGGCCTCTCCCTGCTGTGGCCTCTCCTGTTGCGGAGCACAGGCTCCGGACGCGCAGGCTCAGCGGCCACGGCTCACAGGCCCAGCCGCTCCATGGCATGTGGGATCCTCCCAGATCGGGGCATGAACCCGTGTCCCCTGCATTGGCAGGCAGACTCTCAACCACTGCGCCACCAGGGAAGCCCTCCAGTCTCATTCTCGTTTCTCCAAATCCACTTCCTCTGCACCACAAGAAAAAAGAAGTGTTTTTCTGTTGTTGTTCAGAGGCGTAAAATGTGTGGGTATCTGGGGTGCGGAGTGAAGGCGGATTCTTGGGACACTTGTAACCAGACACGATTTTTTATGAGTTGGGCCCACAATTACACCAAAAGATTAAAATGAAAAGATTTTGATTCTTGGATGATTTAACTACCTCTTGATCATCCAAAATAGTACTAAAGTTCACAGCTTACCCAGTCATAATGAGAGTGAACTCCCTGCAAAAATCAAATCAGATATTCAAATGGAGAGCTGCCTCTACTGTGTACAGACTGGGCAGGGGTCCACAATGGAAGCATGATGACTTCCAGGTATGAGAGACAATGCTACACTAAGGATCCAGGATCACGGGCCCAAAGTCAGGGCCACAGTCAGGACTGGAGATGCACGTATCTCATGAGGATACTGGGAGGCTTTTGAAAGCAATAACCTAGAGGCCAAGCTGAGTTTCGCAACCAAGCAGTTGGGATAGAAGGTGAGTCAGGAAAAACCGGATTTAGGATTGTTGTCTAATGCCTTCCCTGTTGCTTGAGCCTATTTCTGTTACACCACCTTCAAATGTGGCAGCTTTCGATCCAGCGGCAACTTAAAGGCACCACACGCTTCAGACACAAGTCCCTTGCAAAGTACAAAGTACCTCAGCAACACAGGTTGTTTTTAATGGTATTGCTAGTGGACACTGAACGGTGGCTGATTCATCAGAAATCATTCAGAGCCTATTTGCTTTTCACAAGTGTCTGTTCTATTATCTTGGCCCAGGGAGGAGGCATTCTTAATTTCAAGGCATTGTTGCTTTTATTTCTTTGCTACTGTGTGGCCAACAGGAACAAGAAAGCACTAGGCTCTAAAGACTTATTTTCTCCTGATTTCTCTAGCTTTCCAGGTATTATAAATTTCCCTTGTTTTTTTGTCTGTTTAAAAGCAGCAGGGCTTCCCTGGTGGCGCAGTGGTTGGGAGTCCGCCTGCCAATGCAGGAGACACAGGTTCGTGCCCCGGTCTGGGAGGATCCCGCATACCACGGAGCGGCTAGGCCCCTGAGCCATGGCCGCTAAGCCTGCGCGTCCGGAGCCTGCGCTCCGCAATGGGAGAGGCCACAGCAGTGAGAGGCCCACGTACCGCCAAAAAAAAAAAAAAAAAAAAAAAAAAGCAGCAGAGTGATAAAATGTAAGTACTAGTTAAAGGGAACTTGTCCTTTTGTTATAAAATTCTCCTGCACAGCAAAGGAAACCATCAACAAAATGAAAAGACGACCTACGGAAAAGAGTCATGTACCACACTGTTCATTGCAGCTCTGTTTACAATAGCCAGGACATGGAAGCAACCAAAGTGTCCATCGACAGATGAATGGATAAAGCACATGTGGCACAAATATACAATGGAATATTACTCGGCCATAAAAAGAAACGAAATTGAGTTATTAGTAGTGAGATAGGTGGACCTAGAGTCTGTCATACAGAGTGAAGTAAGTCAGAAAGAGAAAAACAAATACTGTACGCTAACACATATATATGGAATCTTAAAAAAAAAAATGGTCATGAAGAACGTAGGGGCAAGAGGGGAATAAAGACACAGACCTACTAGAGAATGGACTTGAGGATACAGGGAGGGGGAAGGGTAAGGTGGGACAAAGTGAGAGAGTGGCATGGACATATATACACTATCAAACGTAAAATAATTAGCTAGTGGGAAGCAGCCGCATAGCACAGGGAGATCAGCTTGGTGCTTTGTGACCACCTAGAGGGGTGCAATAGGGAGGGTGGGAGGGAGGGAGGGAGACACAAGAGGGAAGAGATATGGGGACATATGTGTATGTATAACTGATTCACTTTGTTATAAAGCAGAAACTAACACACCATTGTAAAGCACATATACTCCAATAAAGATGTTAAAATAAATAAATAAATTTAAAAAAAGATGACCTAAGGAATATCAGAAAATATTTGCAGTTCATATATCTGATACGGGGTTAATACCCAAAATATATAAAGAAATCATGTAATTCAACAGCAAAAATACAATCCAATTTTAAAATGGTCAGATCTGAACAGATATTTTTCCAAAGACGACATACAAACGGCCGACAGGTACATAAAAATGAGCTCAACGTCACTACTTATCAGGGAAATGCAAATCAAAACCACAATGAGACATCACCTCACAACTGTTAGAATGGCTAATTAACAAAAAAACGAGCTAACAAGGGCTGTTGAGAATGTGGAGAAAAGGAAACCCTCATGCACATACAGTTGGTAGGACTGTAAATGGGTACAACCACTATGGACAACAGTATGGAGGTTCCTCAGAAAATTAAAAATAGAACTACCATATGACCCAGCAATCCAACTTCTGGGCATTTAACTGAAAAAAAAAAAAAAAAAGAAAACACTAACTCAAAAAGATATCCGTACTCATCTTCATTGCAGCAGTTTATAATAGCCAAGATATGGAAATAACCTAACTGTCCACTGATGGATGAATGGTGAAGAAAACATGGTATATATACAGTGGAATATTATTCAGCCAGAAAAAAGAAGGAAATCCTGCCATTTGTGACAGCATGGATGGAGCGTGAAGGAAGGAGAAAGATAAATATCATATGATTTCAATTATATGTGAAATCTTTAAAAAGAAAGAAAAAACAAACTCATAAGTAGAGAATAGACTGGCAGTTGACAGAGGTCGGGGGGAGCGGCGTGGGCAAAATGGGTGAAAGGGGTCAAAAGGTACAAACTTCCAGTTATAAAATAAGTCCTGGGGATGTACTATACAGCATGGAGACTATAGTTAAACAATACTCTTTGTATATTTGAAAGTTGCTAAAAGAATACATCTTAAAAAGTTCTTCTCACAAGAAAAAAAATTTGTAACTACGTGTGGTGGTGGATGTTTACTAGACTTATTGTGACCATTTTGCAATATATACAAATATTAAATCATTATGCTGTACACCTGAAACTAATGTAATGTTTTCTGTCAATTGTATCTCCAAAAAAATTCTCCTGAAGACATCAAGCGAGAAGAGACAGAATGCAGAAGTGGCAGAGGCACAGGCTTCTCAGTGTGACAGACCTGGGTTCACATTCTCACTCTCTGTGATCTTGGGCAAGTTATCTTTCCATATGCACGTGGGATACTAACCCCTCCTGGCAAGGGTGTTTGAGGATTTAAGATCGTTTATGTATAAGTCCTTGTCCAGTAATGGTAGCTATTACCATTTTAATCACAGCAAAATGTTGACCAGGAATTAAGTTACCAGGGCACTAAGAGAAGCCAGCTGAACACTGTGCAGACATAGCAAATGAGTCATTTTAAAGGTTCTTTGTGCTGTGGCAGGAGCACAGCATGGTTGGATAGGAATGAAAGGAAGCGGTACGTGAGGGGCAGGAAGTAAACAGATCGTGAGTCAAAAACATGCTCTCTCTTTAAATGTGTCTCATTATAATTGCTCTGAAAACTGTACTAAAGACATATGTTTCACATTGTTTATGGAGAAAATGAATTGTTAAAAAAAAGAGAGAGATCTTTCCATTCTTGACAGATAGAATTGAAAATTCTACCTCCTCCCCCAAAGAGGGGGGAAAAAAGAGAGAAATTTGTTTTAGTCTTAGAAAATGTATAATGATTAAGATACCTTGTTAATAAGCACATTTTCTTGACTTCTAAAATGAGTTCTACAGGCCAGTATTGGATCAGAGTTATGCTTATTGCCTGTATGTGGGAGGAAAAAAATGGTTTTAAGTACATTTGCATCCCTTTATTTGTCTAAAATCCTAAGCATCCTGTTGTCATGGAAATACATTCCCTGACCATCAAATATTAGGTCTGTTTGTATTCTATGCAAAGAGATTTCCAGTATTTTTCACACTTGCCAGTCTCATACAGAAGAAAGCTGATTATTCAGAATTCAGATATAACACAAGCATCTGGCATGATTAATCCACTAGCTTGAACTGAAATAGAGTTGAAAGGAGGCATTGATAGCTATGGAATGACAAGAAGAAAGAGAAGGATAAAAGAAAAAAGAATAAAATCAAAGAGTGAGGGGGACTTAGGTAAGAACTGTCACACAATAAGACTGTTTTGTTTTGTTTTTTTAAATTTTGGCCAAGCTGTGCTGCTGGTGGGATCTTAATTCCCTGACTAGGGACTGAACCCCGGCCACTGCAGCGAAAGCACCGAATCCTAACCGCTAGACCACCAGGGGACTCCCTGCATATTTGTTCTCTGTACTTTTCTAATGCTGATAGGGAAAGGTTACCAGTCAGGGTTCTTAGCTGAAAACAAAGGAAATCCACCTGGCTAACTTGAGCAAAAAGGAGTTTACTGAAAGAATGTCAAGCAGCTCACAGAATTCAGGGAAAGGTTAGAGCTTTGGAAAATGAACACAAACCAAGGGAAGCTGGGAGGCTGGAACTGGAGCCAATGTCATGTCACAAGAGAAGCCTGCTTAGGGAGACCCTGCAACCTGTCAAGGATACTCAAAGCCACCACTGCTGGCAGTGGCTTGAACCCCAAAACTGTCTTTGCTTCTTTGTGACACTCACTCCAGACACAAAGTCTTGGATGGGATGATCAGATAGGCTGAGCTCAGGTGGTCCTAGTGGCCAGGAGTCAAAAGGATACGGCCTTTTCGATTTCCACAACTGGCGTTTTCCACCTCCTACCAGCCTCATCAAACAGGAGGAGGCTCGGATATCAGGTAGCGCCCCCAAAACATAAAGGTTCCCCACAGCAGTATTCTTTTGTGTTTATGGTTTATATACTCTACCTTGAGAAAACACTGAAAGAGGCCAACAATAAAAGGCACAGATTCAATGGATGTGTGGGGAAAAGAGAAAAAGGACAGGAATTTAGAAGCCATGGGAAAAGACCAGAAAGGCCACAGGACACTGGGGCCAAGAGGTGCTAGAAGTAGAAAGAAAGAAACGGTTTCTATTATTTCTGTTAGTCTTCTCCCTTACATTCTTCCTATGCTTCTCTCTCCTCCTGCTCCTAGGCAATTTCTTGCATTCTCCGTAGTGTGAAAAAGTATAAAAAGCCTCTCCCAATCCATAGGACTTCTAGAACTTGTTCTTCAGTTATCCTGGATTTGTTTGAGATTTAGACATAAAGGACTACTAGTATATAATGTTGAAATCTGACCATGTTACTGGCCAAGGTTTAAAAAGAAAAATTCTCCGAATCGCTCCAAAAAATGATGAGTGACTGAGTTCAAGTGCTATGATGAGATGAGCCTAAGCCTGGGTCATCAAAAAAAACCCATATTCTAGTCCAAGGTTTTGCCTTAGAGGTGAGATGACCACAGGAAACCACCTAACGTCCATCTCAGCGCTCAGAGCAGCTGCAGTGACAGAGACTATACACACGAAAGCTGAGGTGCTTCTGAACAACCCTATGGATTCGTTGATCCATTCGTCCATCTATTTATTCACTGAGAACTTACTATGTGATAATCATAGTGAATAAGACACAAAGGTTACTACCCTGAAGCTTATATACTAAAAGAGTATTTACAGTTTGGACAGAAACTCAAATGCCTTCAGTGGCCAGGAAAGTAACAGAAATTGTGAAACAGCCATTTTTCTAACAGTGTTGTGGGATGGAGACTGGCTGTGTGCAAGTCCTACTCAAAGGCATTCAGTCTGAAATACAGAGAAATCTGTTGCATTTCTATACACTAACAATGAAAGATCAGAAAGAGATATTAAAGAAACAATCACATTTACCACCACGTCGAAAAGAATACAATACCTAGGAATAAACCTACCTAAGGAGGCAAAAGACCTGTACTTCGAAAACTATAAGATGCTGATGGAAGAAATCGAAGATGATACAAACAGATGGAAAGATATACCATGTTCTCGGACTGGAAGAATCAATATTGTCAAAATTACTATACTACCCAGGGCAATCTACAGATACAATGCAATCCCTATCAAATTATCAATGGCATTTTTCACAGAACGACAACAAAAAATTTTTAAATTTCTCTGTAAACATAAAAGAGCCCAAGTAGCCAAAGCAATCCTGAGAAAGAGAAAGGGAGCTGGAGGAATCAGGCTCCCTGACTTTAGACTATACTACAAAGCTACAGCCATGAAAACAGTATGGTACTGGCACAAAAACAGAAATATAGATCAATGGAACAGGATAGAAAGCCCAGAGATAAACCCACGCACCTATGGTCACCTAATCTATGACAAAGGAGACAGGAATATACAATGAAGAAAAGACAGTCTCTTCAACAAGTGGTGCTTGGAAAACTGGACAGCTACATGCAAAAGAATGAAATTAGAACATTCTCTAATACCATACACAAAAATAAACTCAAAATGGATTAAAGACCTACATGTAAGACCGGATACTATAAAACTCTTAGAGGGAAACATAGGCGGAACACTCTTTGCCATAAATCACAGCAGTATCTTTTTGGGTCCACCTCCTAGAGCAATGAAAATAAAAACAAAAATAAACAAATGGATCCTAATTAAAATTAAAAGCTTTTGCACAGCAAACGGAACCATAAACAAAACCAAAAGACAACCCACAGAATGGGAGAAAATATTTGCAAATGATGTGACCGACAAGGGATTAATCTCCAAAATTTACAAACAACTCATGTGGCTGAATATCAAAACAAAAAACAGGGCTTCCCTGGTGGCGCAGTGGTTGAGAGTCTGCCTGCCGATGCAGGGGATATGGGTTCGTGCCCCGGTCCGGGAAGATCCCACATGCCGTGGAGCGGCTGGGCCCGTGAGCCATGGCCGCTGAGCCTGCGCGTCCGGAGCCTGTGCTCCACAACAGGAGAGGCCACAACAGTGAGAGGCCCACTTACAGCAAAAAAAAAAACAAAACAGAAAACAACCCAATCAAAAAATGAGCAGAAGACCTAAATAGACATTTCTGCAAAGAAGACATACAGATGGCCAAGAGGCACATGAAAAGATGCTCAACATCACTGATTATTAGAGAAATGCAAATCAAAACTACAATGAGGTATCACCTCACACCAGTTAGAATGGCCATCATGAAAAAGTCTACAAACAATAAATGCTGGTGAGGGTGTGGAGAGAAGGGAACCCTCCTATACTGTTGGTAGGAATGTAAACTGGTGCAGCCACTACGGAGAACAGTTTGGAGGTTCCTTAAGAAACTAAAACTAGAACTACTATGTGATCCAGCAATCCCACTCCTGGGCATATATCCAGAGAAAAACATGGTTCGAAAGGATACATGCACGCATTGTTCACTGCAGCGCTGTTTACAATAGCCAAGACATGGAAGCAACCTAAATGTCCATTGACAGATGAATGGATAAAGAAGATGTGGTACACATATATAATGGGAAAGTACTCAGTCATAAAAAAGAATGAAATAATGCCATTTGCAGCAACATAGATGGACCTGGAGATTATCATACTAAGTGAAATAAGTAAGACAGAGGAAAGACAAATATCATATGATATCGCTTATATGCAGACTCTAAAAAAAAACTGATACAAATGAACTTATTTACAAAACAGAAACAGACACTCAGACTTAGAGACCAAATTTACGAACTTATGGTTACCAGCGGAGAAGGGTGGGAGGAAGGGATAGATTGGGAGTTTGGGACTGACAGGTATACACTACTATATAAGATAGATAATCAACAAGGACCTACTGTATAGCACAGGGAACTCTGCTCAATATTCTGTAATAACCTAAATGAGAAAAGAATTTGAGAAAGAATAGATACATGTATATGTATAACTGAATCACTTTGGTGTACACCTGAAACAAACACAACATTGTTAATCAACTATACTCCAACATAAAATAAATATTAAAAAAAATTCTTCTAAGGGCAGCCCAGGAATGTTTACCATAATGATTAAAAGGTTGGTATGGGTATCTCTAAGAAACCCAGCACTAAGAAAAGGGAATATTTGTAAACTTATTTTTACTTTATTTTAAGGAGTGCTATTGTCAATATAAATGTGCACAAGACACCTAAGTCCTCGAATTAGGCCTTCAAAAAACACTGTTTCAGGACTCAGTGGTCAGTACATAATGTCATAATGATAAATTCTTTGGCCCCAAATACTTTTCATATGTTTTATCATTTGCCGTTGAGAAGACTTCAGAATCATGATAGAATATTCAGGATCAAATAATATACCCATGTAACAATACAGCTTGTATAAATATTGACTTGTATACAAATTACATTGTGGAGAATCAGGCGCAAATTTTCTGTGTACCTTTTCTATCTTGATTTGACTTCTAGGTTGTTTTGAAATTGTTTTCAAAATGCATACAAGGATAACAGAAAAATGTTGCCTCATCCTGTGAGCACAGTTACTACAGAACCTACCAAAGATGTTTATTAAAGGTGATTCCAAAAAATAGAAAAAAGGCATTCAGTCTGTTTATTTAAAAAAGAAGGCAGGACTTCCCTGGCAGTCCAGTGGTTAAGTGGTTAAGACTTCGCCTTCCAATGCAGGGGGTGCGGGTGCAATCTCTGGTCAGGGAGCTATGGTCCCACATGCCTCATGGCCAACAAAACCAAAACATTAAAAAAAAAAAAAGGCATGAATATAAATAAATAAGCAAAATACAGGACCCTGAATGCAATAAAGTATGTACATATTAATACAGAATTGAAAGTGATTTGTTCTGCCAAGCGTGGGGTGGTAAGGGTATTACAGAAAGTTTCCAAGAGAACATGATGCCTGAAGAGGGTTTTGAAAGACCAATAGGAGATTCCCAGGCAGATTAGTTGGGAGAAGGGCATCTCAGGCAAAGTTAATATCATGTAGAAAAGTAAGCAGGACTGAAACATTCAGTGCATAATGGGATCCACAAGATGTTTGAAGGGATGGAAATTCAGAGGGAATCAAGAAAGAAATAAAGACTAGAGCCAGGCACTAGGGACAATGAATGGAGGGCCTCTTGTGACCATCTATGGGTAAGTGGGAAACAACACAGGGGATTCAAACAGTGAACAGGGAGGATCTGGAAGGAGTCAGGTGGACAGATTTGAGAAGCATAAAACTGCAAGCAAAGAGAGTTAGGAGAAGGGATGGCAGCATCACAGATGAGAGATGAGGAGGCCCTAACTGAAGGGACCGTGAAGATGGAGAGATGTTAGATTGAAGGGCTATCCAGGAAGTAGGGCAGAGAAATGTTAGTGGTTTAACAAATCTGTGCATTAACCTAGTGTGCTGCCACTGAAAGAGATCTCTGAGGATCAGGGAGGTAGGAAGAGAACAAGGAGGCCACAGTGTCATAAAGGTCGACAATTTTAAATGGAAATCGATGTCAACAGATTAAAATGTTATGAAAAGGTGAAGTAAGTCAGGGGCAGAAACATTTTTGTAAAGGTTTGATGTTTGTAAGGCTTTTAGACATTTTGGTAAATGCAGTATAAGCAGTTTTAATAAATGTTAGGGGTTACGCCAAAACAGAGATATAAATACATCTCAGAAAAGTAAGGCCATTGTGAAGAGCCTAGCCCCACCGCCCTGTACGGTAGATGCAGGAAGGGAGAGGTGAAAAGGCCTATCTGATGGCTTTTGTTTCACCACCCAAACACTCCTCCTCCTAATGACATCACCTTGATTTTTCTTTGGAGAACTAATCCTCCATCTCCCAGAACCTACTTGGCTGAGGACGGACATTCCCTAAGCTGTATGAACACATAACCCTAGCCTGGTCAATCAGGGCATTCCATTCCCTTGGCTACAGCAACTGATTCAGACATTAGCCCATAACACAAACTAGACCATGGAGACACAGTGCATTGCTGTTTTTTTGTGTGTGTGGTCTTGTTTTTACATTTTTGGTTTGGTTTGGTGTCAGTTGGGTGTGCTTGTTTATTTGCTTGTTTTAGAGCTTTGGGGCTCCTTTCTTCCAGAACTACTAAGCCTGTGGGATATATGCCTGGAGATGCTGGAGATCATCAAATGCAGAAAGCCTGCCTAGGGACAAGGCCAACACAAAGGAAAGGAGAACTGAGAGATGCAGAGAGGGGCAGGGGAGGAGAGAGAGAGAGAGAGAGAGAGAGAGAGAGAGAGAGAGAGGGGGGGGGGGG
>NW_006786251.1:607509-665133 GCF_000442215.2 Lipotes vexillifer
GGACGACTAGATTCTAAAGTCATCATTTGATCACCTGAAGCCAGCTATACTCACACACTTTTCAGTAAAATGAGCCAATAGAGCCTCTTTATTTTTATTTAATCCATTTATGGTGGTTTTCTGTCTCTTCTAACCTAAAGAGCCCCATGTGAAACAGCAGGCGGAGAGGTGTTGGAGCAAGCCAGTTCCAGTACAACCTTGCCTGGGGCCAACTCTGATCACAGATCTCCAAGTAAGCGTCATCCGCCCCTCCATCAGATCCTACTTTAGGGGCCTTATCATCCAACTCCTGCAGGATTCATTGAGGAGCAGTTGTGAGGAAACTTGCAAAATCCTAGCAGCTTCGTCCTGAGTCTGGACCATACTATTACTGATGGAACAAGGTATCTGGAACCCAGCACTGAAGAAAGAGATATAGTACATTTCCCAGAATTCTTAGAGCCAGGACTCCTGACTGTTACTATTCAGCAAGAACTCAAGGACCAGACCACCCTTCTCTGCCAAATAAGCCAATGCTGGAAATGCAATTACCCATAAGAAAGGGAATTCCAAACCCCTGCCACTCTGCATTTAAAATGGGTTATCAGGGCTCTTTTATCACAGTTGTACAAGCCATGCAGCACTCAACTCCAAGGGCAGCAAACACTGTTCAACCTGTTCAACCTGCATAGCCATATGCAAAGATCCTGGCAGATACTCACTAATGAGCTAATTGACATTGGCATCCTGGGCTCTTAAGTACAGAAAGGCTTTGCACCTTTGTCAACTACAGATCAGGCTGAGAATGAGAGAAGCCATTTGCAATAGCTCAGACAGCAAAAGCCCTTAGCATTTCAGTTTTTCAGAAATGAGCTGAGTTGCCTGTGTGAAACCACCTTGTCCTGGTCCTCTGAACTGAGTGTGGGGCAGGGTTCACTGTCAAGATTAACTCAACAGTCCATCCCGGTCTGAGCCCCTGTACCATTCTCCTTCCCAAGGGGACTAAGTTAAGCAAACACCAAATAAAACAGCTGTTCCTCAAGAAGGCACCTAGATTTTTGGCAATAGTGTTATTCAGCCGATTTATATTAAAAACCAGGTAGACCTAATTTAAATGTGCAGCAGAGTCAGAGTTTGGAGCCTTTTTTAAACCCTCAGATTCCATGCTGCCCCTTTCTCTTCCAGATATGCGACACAGTAAAAACAGGTTCACACAGCTTGCTCATATGCAAGTTCAGATAAGAAATGCCCAAAATCTTTCCAAGGCCTGATATTGAGTCTACCCTTCAAGATATGAACAGTGTGTCAGTGAGGCCTAGACACAGGTCTTTGCTATAATCAAGCTCATGTGAGAAGTACAGAGATTGTCTCTATCTCCCCAAAGCAGAGTAGGGTCTCAAGGACCAAGTAATCAACCTAAACCTCAATTAGAGCAACACTGAGATAACAGTATTACATTTTTTTTCAACTCAGTAAAACTAAATATCCACCTTTCTTAAGTCTTCTGTAAAGCTGCAAAATATTAAAAAATAATCTTCTCCCTAACTGTAATTACCATAGGCGATCTATTTGCACTCACAGGTACAATTTGATTGGAGTTTTTGTTTGTTTGTTTTAAACCAGTGAGAACTCCTACTTGTAGCTAATGATCTCCTCACTTTACCTGCATTTTTTCCTAAGTAACAGAAGCTTTCACCTTGGATGATCTACGTTTTAGAAGGCTATACTGTGCATTTCCAAGGAGGCATTGTTCTAAAATGAGAACTGCATTTGCAGTTGGCACCGGCCCTTGCCTTTTTTCTGTCTCACTTAACATGACAGGCTCTCCCAGTCCAACATCAAATATTCTGCTAGCTTACATCTATGCAAATCAAACAGAAAAACCTTTGGTTCCCTTTAGCTTTTCAGAGATATGGATTATGGCTAGAAGGTCATAGCAAGAACAGTTACCATTTATTAAGTAATGAACATGTGTTTTACAGATACTATCTCTAATCCTAGAATAACCCAGCAAGAGAGGTGACGTGAGCTTAATACCAAGAATTATTTGGTGTTACAACTGGAAGAATCAATATTGTCAAAATGACTATATTACCCAAATTAATCTACAGATTCACTGTAGTCCCTACTGAATTATCAATAGCATTTTTCACAAAATTAGAACAAAAAATTCTTACACTTTGTACAGAAACACAGAAGACCCCAAATAGCCAAAGCAATCTTGAGAAAGAAAAATGGAGCTGGAAGAATCAGGCTCCCTGACTTCAGACTATACTACAAAGCTACAGTCATGAAAACAGTATGGTACTGGCACAAAAACAAAAATATAGATCAATGGAACAGGATAGAAAATCCAGAGATAAACCCACTCATCTATGGTCACCTAATCTATGACAAAGGAGGTAAGAATATACAACGGAGAAAAGACAGTCTCTTCAGTAAGTAGTACTCAGAAAACTGGACAGCTACATGTAAAGGAATGAAACTAGAACATTCCCTAACACCATACACAAAAATAAACTCAAAATGGATCAAGGGCCTAAAACTAAGGCTGGACACTATAAAACTCTTAGGCAGAACACTCTTTGACATAAATTGCAGCAAATCTTCCTTGATCCACCCCCTAGAGTAATGAAAATAAAAATAAACAAATGGGGCCTAATTAAACTTAAGTGTCTGCACAGCAAAGGAAACCATAAACAAAACCAAAAGACAACCCACAGAATGGGAGAAAATATTTATAAATGAAGTCACTGACAAGGGATTAATCTCCAAAATATACAAACAGCACATGCAGCTCAATATCAACAAAACAAATAACCCAATCAAAAAATCGGCAGAAGATCTAAATAGACATTTCTCCAAAGAAGACATAGAGATGGCCAAAAAGCACATGAAAAGATGCTCAACATCACTAATTATCAGAGAAATACACATCAAAACTACAATGGTGGTGGGGCTTCCCTGGTGGTGGGGCTTCCCTGGCGGTCCAGTGGTTAAGACTTCACCTTCCAATGCAGGGGGTGCGGGTTCGATCCCTGGTCGGGAAGTTAAGATCCCACATGCCTCGTGGCCAAAAGACAAAGAAAAAAATATAAAACAGAAGCAATATTGTAACAAATTCAGTAAAGACTCTAAAAATGGTCCACATCAAAAGAAAATCTTTAAAAAAACTACAATGGTAGTTGTATAATCTCACACCAGTCAGAATGGCCATCATGAAAAAGTCTACAAACAATAAATGCTGCAGAGGGTGTGAAGAAAAGGGAACCCTCCTACACTATTAGCGGGAATGTAGATTGGTATAACCACTATGGAGAACAGTATAGAGTTGCCTTAAAAAACTAAAAATAGAACTACCACATGATCCAACAATCCCACTCCTGGACATATATCCAGAGAAAACCATAATTCAAAAAGATACATGCACTCCAATGTTCACTGCAGCACTATTTACAATAGCCAAGACATGGAAGCAACTAAATGTCCACCAGCAGAGGAGTGGATAAAGAAGATGTGGTACAGAGACTTCCCTGGTTGTCCAGTGGGTAAGACTCTGCACCCCCAATGCAGGGGGCTTGGGTTCAATCCCTGGTTGAGGAACTAGATCTCACCTGCATGCCACAACAAAGAGTTACATGCCGCAACTAAGAGTCTGCATGCCACAACTAAGAAGTCCATGTGCCTCAACTAAAGATCCCACATGCTGCAACAAAGATTCCACCTGCCGCAACTAAGACCCAGTGCAGCCTAAATAAATAAATATTGAAAAAAAAGAAGAAGAAGATGTGGTACATATATACACTGGAATATTATTACTCAGCCCTAAAAAAGAATGAAATAATGCCATTTTCCATAACATGGATGGACCTAGAGATTATCGTGCTAAGTGAAGTAATTCAGACAAAGACAAATATCGTACAATATCACTCATATGAGGAATCTCATTTTTTTTCCTAATATATGATAATTTTATTTTTCATTTTATTTATTTATTTATTTATGTTTTGGCTGTGTTGGGTCTTCATTGCTGCAGGCAGTTTTTCTCTCTAGTTGTGGCAAGTGGGGGCTACTTTTTTTTTTCTTTTTTTAAATAAATTTATTTATTTATTTTTGGCTACGTTGGGTCTTCGTTGCTGCACGTGGGCTTTCTCTAGTTGCAGCGAGTGGGAGCTACTCTTCGCTGTGGTGTGAGGGCTTCTCATTGTGGTGGCTTCTCTTGTTGCGGAGCACAGGCTCTAGGCATGCGGGCTTTGGTAGCTGCAGCACAAGGGCTCAGCAGTTGTGGTTCACGGGCCCTAGGGTGCACAGGCTTCAGTAGCTGTGGCGTGCGGGCTCAGTAGTTGTGGCTCGCAGGCTTAGTTGCTCCACGGCATGTGGGATCTTCCTGGACCAGGGCTCAAACCCGTGTCCCCTGCATTGGCAGGCAGATTCTTAACTGCTGCGACACCAAGAAGTCCCATAATTTTTTAAATGATACAAATGAACTTATTTACAAAACAGAGACAGACTTACTGATATCAAAATCAAACTCATGGTTACCAAAGGGGAAATGTGGTGGGGGGAGGAATAAATCAGGAGCTTGGGGTTAACATACACACACTACTATACATAAGATAGATAACCAACAAGGACCTACTGTATAGCACAGGGAACTCTACTCAATATTCTGTGATAACATATATGAGAAAAGAACCTGAAAAAGAATGAATATATGTATATGTATAAATGAATCACTTTGCCACACACCTGAGCCTAACACAACATTGTAAATCAACTACACTCCAATAAAATTTAAAAGTAAATAAATAGGGCTTCCCTGGTGGCGCGGAGCGGCTGGGCCCGTGAGCCGTGGCCGCTGAGCCTGTGCGACCGGAGCCTGTGCTCCGCAACGGGAGAGGCCATAGCAGTGAGAGGCCTGCGTACCACAAAAAAAAAAAAAAAAAAAAAAAAAAAAAAAAAAAAGTAAATAAATAAAATACTATTATTAATCATTTTTACTGTGATCAAATTTATCTATATTTAAAGAATTATAATAAAAATGGTTTTTGCTTATTCCACTGGCTTTTATTTTTTTATAAATTAATTTATTTTCTTTTTGGATTTTTCTGGAAATAATTAAAACAGCTATGCAATTTTCATCAAATAAATGAATCATTTACTGAAAAACAATAAAATTAAAGTTAAAACTTCAGCTGATTTTACAATCACACAAAAAACAAGGTCACAGTGAAATAGTGCATATTCTATTTCTAGAGAAAAATAAATTATAATATTATCAAACATATGTTTTTGAAAACCACAGAGAAATTATAATCTAAAAAGAGAGATTCACGGAACTGTAAAGAGTTGAACAGTTGGTGGTCGGGGGTTCATAAGCACTCTGAAGTCTTTTCTGTGTTTGTGCATAAGTGCAGTTGGTGGGAGGAGAGGAAAGGGAGTTTATAATATCACATTCTCAAAGCAGTATGTGACCCAAACAAGGGTTAAGATTAGTTGTAGTAAAGTACGAGAAAAACATTTAAACCCTGTCAATTACTGGAAGCTCTGACTATCTTTGACTGCAGCCCAAAACAAGAACTAGCAAAAATATAGGTACAAAATCTCTGAATGCCAACACTCAGCACAAAGGATCTTTCTGGAGCAATAAAAGAGCTGACTCTGTCTGTGGCCCTTAGTAACATCCAGAGAGCCAATAATCCATCAGGTCATTGTCCCTCTCTATCCACCAACAAAGGAGCAAGCCCAAAATGTATAAGGGATTTGCTTTGTTTTTCTGAACACAGAGCCCTAGCCGTTCACAGCAGCTGGAGTCAGTCCAAGCAGCATGCTGGAAGAGGATGGGCTGTGTATTTCATTTTTATAGACCAAATGGCTTCTCAATAATTTATCATCTGTGTGATGGAGAAAAGTACCAATAAAATGTGACTGTAAATCTCCACCTTCTTCGAGGATCAAGGAAGGAGCTAAAGAAAGCTAAAATGGAAATGACAACACATTTTGTGAGCTAAAAATGTATGTTTTCCAAAATCAAATGCTGCCCCCATTTCTTGAACTCAACGTCCTTGAAAATGCCTAATTTGAAAAGTAGGGGAGATAGGGTTGGGCGTGAGTAGAAGAACTGAGCATATCTGGGCAGCCTATTGAGTGGAATCTTCCTGAGGTAGACTCTTTGATAAGAGCTCCCTGTGAAATATTTTATCTGCTATATTCTATTAACACGCAGAACTACATCACTGTAGTATCATCACAGAAGGGTTTTCACAGATAAAGGAAAACAAACCATGCACACGAGGAGGAGGATGGAGCTCATATTACTAAGGATTATAAGAAATAAAACTCAAATAAGATAATTAAAGAGTTTTTTTAAAGAAATAAAATTGATCACTGAATGGATTTCACCACAATCTATTTCTGGGATTGCTCTCATTTACACATTTATGGCATTTTGCCCCTAAGAAGACATTTTCATTTTAAGATTTTGTTTTTCCCTTTTTCAGCAAAACCATGTGGTACTAGGTTCTCTCAGATGCATCCCCAGCAGTTTTAAAAGGTTAGTATAGCTTTGGCCTCTGAGCAGGCTCTATACTGCTCCCTGCAAATACAGGAGCTCATAAGAATACCAGACTGCACTGGACAACCTGGCTGGAGACTGACTCCTTTTTCTATCTTGTCAATGCCCCAACCAAGGCCAATGAACACAGGAAGCTATTACATATTCATAGAACAGCCACAACAGCTACCATTTACATAGAGTTTACTGTGGTGCCAGGCACTATTTTAAGCATGTTACTTCTCAAAAACCCTATATAGTAGTTACTATTATTACCCCACTTTACAGATGAAGAAATTGAGACACAGGAAGCTTTAGTAACTTGACTAAGGCCATACAGTTAGTAAGTAGTGTAACTATGACCTAATTCTAATAACAATGCAATGGGGTACAGAGAATTTTCCCTACTTTTTGGACAAGGAATATAAGCGTCAAAGAGGTCAAGTGATTAACCCAAATTTACACAATTACTAAGCAGCAAAGTCAGAATCAAACACAGGCCAGTGAGTGCTATTTCCCCGTTTGGCAGGCCAAAAACACAGCTTCAGTAGCATTTAAATCCTTTACAAAACTTCTTGCTTTGGTTCTTTTTGATGGAGAGGAAACCAAAGACCATTCATTCAGACAGAACAAAAGGAATCTAGAAATAAAGTTCCCAGGAAGTGAAAATGTTCACTAGATATCTTGCTCTCCCCATACGTGAAAGATTAATACAGAAGATTAATGTGCTTGACTGCTTCAGATTTCACTGGCAAGAGTAAACAAGTTTGAAGACTTGCACACACTAATATCAAGAGCACAGAAAAGCAGTTGAAAGTACATATCAGTGTCCTGGCAAGAACAAAGGCATTTCAGCTTACTTCACTTAAAGGTGAGATATATTGGCTCTTTATTTCTAATAAATGAACTATTTACTTAAGCAGACATTGGAGTAGAACTTGCTTTCCAAATAACAACGTCATCTGTAAAAAATGCACTCATCCCTGCATAATAAGGACATTTGCACTGACTTCAAGAGTTTATAATCTTACAAAGAAAACAAAAAGGGTTTTTGCAGAATAGTTTTCAGGCCTAAAGTCAGTTAAACCAGGGCTGAGACAAAGAATTTACCCTTGGCAATGTTCTGTAAAGCAGCCAAATTTTGCTGTCAGCACCTCTCCAGCTTACCTACCTTCCCTGCCTCCAGGTATGTTCCTAGGAGTGACGTACTGTTCCAAGGATGTTCACCATCAAAACCACACCACGACTACCAACACTGCCTCCCTGCAGAGTCTGACGTGGCTCTCTGTTTTTGTTCAAAAAAGATTCACTTTTCTTCCTTAAAGTAGAGAGAATGCTAGGACATGTTTTTGAGAGGGGAGAGGTGTGAACTGGAAAAGTGGAAGATATTGCTAAATATCTCCCCAATAACCATTTGCTCTCTCTGTATTTTTGTAGTATAACTCCTCTGCCCAGCTACAGATTACAGACCAGAGCATTCCTTCCACCTCACCATGGCCATGCAACTGAGCAAAGTACTGGCAGATAGGATATGAGCAGGAGTGATGTATGCAACTTCTTAAAACATCTTCACTTCTTAAAACGAGTCACTTGGTCTCCCATTTTTTCGCCTTCCACGGTGCTGGTAAGCCAGTTTCAGATATATGGATGAGGGTAAAACCCCAGGGAATGGAGGAACAACAAAGTAGAAGGAACTTGGGTCTCTGGATGTCCTCATGGAACAAAACTGCCTACAAACCCAGGACCATAGGCCTACCACGGTATCATAGAGAAAGAGAAAGAAATGTTAATCCTGATTGAGCCGCTGATATTTTGACTCTATAGTCAAACCAATGTTCTAAGTAGTATGGGCAAGAAGAGAAAGTATAAGAAGACCTCTTTAGAAGTGACATACTACACAGACAGAACTCCTCTGCTCTCTGCCCAATTTTTTCACCTATTAAAATGAATAATAATACCTCTCTTTCAATGTTATTGCAAGGATTAAATTAAATAATGTATGTAATGCATTAAGTACACATCTTAAGGTTCAAGCAATGATGGCTTTAACAAAAAACAGAATCTTCTCATATGAAACATTGAATGTGCTTTCCTTCCCACATATCCAAATGCAAAATATCTTTATCAGAGGATTCTGGTAAGATGGCAGAGTAGGAAGCATCAGAAATCTGTCTCCCCACCTAGACAACAATTGTGCTGGCAGAATTTGTCTGATGTAACAATTCTGGGACTCTGGGGCCTATTGAAGACTTGCAATTTCAAGGGGAAGGCTTAAACTGTAAATTATGGTAATTTTGGTCAATTTCAGCTGCTACCACAGTAGCAGCTACCCATGGCAGGGAGCCATGCATATGTTCCCAGAACAGCTTGCACACAGCTTTCAGGAGTCAGGGTGGACATAAAGGATCCTGTTCTCCAACTATCAGGGATCTGTGCTCTAAACACTGACTGCTGTTTCATACCACAGAAGAGTAGACAAAGAGGCAAGTGAGAACAGTTGTTGTACCTTTCTCCATTGTTGCAAGCCTCTCCCCCTCTAGATGAAATGACTGCCAGCAAATTTAAAGGGCTGGCACACTTTCCCCTCCCCTTCATTTTTTTTCTTTTTCCTCTTTTGGGAGGCAGACACTGAAGATAAGGACATTCAAAAACAACAGCATATACAGAGAAAACTAGAAAGTGACTGCATATGCCCAGCAAAAGGTACAGGGTCAGAAAGACCTTCTTAAGTTTATACCTCAGACAGATCCTTGGCACAAAGAGAGCCTATAACAATCAAAACAACAAAAACAATGATGAAAACGGCAAGCTCTAGGGAAGAGGGAGAATCTGATTTTCAGACTCACCACATTATTAGATTCAAATGTCCAGTTTTCCACAAAAAAAACACACACACACACACACACAAGGCCTACAAACAACAGCAAAAACCAGGGGAGTATGGCCCATTCAAAGAAAAAATAAACATCAACAGAAACTCTCCCTGAAAAAGACCTGTCAACTGATCTACTAGACAAAGACTTTAAAAGAGCTGTCTACAAGATGCTTAAACAGCTACAGGAAGACATGGAGAAAGTCAAGAATGTGATGTAAATGAATGATGTAAATGATGAAAATGAATTAAATGGAAATATCAATAAAGAGAAAACCTAAGATGAAATGAAATAGAAATTCTGCAGTTGAAAAGTATGATAACTGAAGTGGAAAAAAAAAAACTAGAGGGATTCAAAGGCAGATCTGAGCAGTCAGAAGAAAGAATCAGTGAACTTGAAGATACAGCAATGGAAATGATCACAGAAACAAAAAGGTTTAAAGAAAAGCAAACAGAACCTAAAAGACCTTTTGGACACCACCAACAAACTAACGTGTGTACTGTGGGAGAGCCAGAAGAAGAAGACAGAGAAAAAGGCAGAGAGAATATATGAAAAAATAACAGCTGAAAACTTCCCAAATTTGATGAAATGAATGAATATAAACATCCAAGAGCTTAATGAACTCCAAATAAGATAAACTCAAAGAGACTCTCACTGAGACATATTATAACTGAACTTTGGAAAAACAAAGACAGAGAGTATCTTGAAATCAGCAAGTGAGAAGCAACCCATCACATACAAGGGATCCTCTATAAGATTATCAACAGATTTATTATCAGAAACTTTGGAGGCCAGGAGGCAGTGACCTGATATATTCAAAGTGCTTTAAAGAAAAAAGAGTCAACCAAGAATCCAATATCTGGCAAAACTGCCCTTCGAAAGTGAAGGAGAAATTAAGACTTTCACAGATAAACAAAACTTGAGGGTGTCTGTTATCACCAGAGCTGCCCAGTAAGATATGCTCTAGGGACTCCTGCAAAATAAAATGAAAGGACACTAGACAGTAACCTGAAGCAGTATGAAAAAATAAAGATCTCAACAAAGGTAAATATATGGGAAATTATAAAAGCTAATATTATTGTAACTTTGGTTTGTAACCCACATTTTGTTTTCTACACAATTTAAGAGATTAAAGCATTTAAAAGAATTACCAATTTAGGGACTTCCCTGGTGGCGCAGTGGTTAAGAGTCCACCTGCCAATGCAGGGGACACGGGTTCAATACCTGGTCCAGGAAGATCTCACATGCTACAGAACGAATAAGCCCATGCGCCACAACTACTGAGCCTGCGTTCTAGAGCCCGTGACCCACAACTACTGAGCCCGTGGGCCACAACTACTGAAGCCCATGTGCCTAGAGCCCGTGGTCCACAACAAGAGAAGCCACTGCAGTAAGAAGCCCGCACACTGCAATGAAGAGTAGCCCCTGCTCACCACAGCTACACAAGGCCCGCGTGCAGCAATGAGGACCCAACACAGCCATAAATAAACAAATAAATAAATAAGTAAATTTATTTTAAAAAAAAGAATTACCAGTTTATGTTTTGGGGCACACATGTGTAAACATGTAATTCTGTGACATCAACAACTGAATGAGGTGGGGGTGAGAGCCGTAAAAGAACAGAGATTTTATATGTTATTAAAGTTAAGCTGGTTTAAATTCAAATTAGAGTGTTACAACATTAGGATGTTAAATGGAATCCCACAGTAACCGCAAAGAAAATAACTAGAGAAATGGGAAAAGAATTTCACTACAATAATATCCCCATGGTAACCACAAAGAAAGTAACTAGAGAAATGGGAAAGGAATTTCACTACAAAAAAAAACCAACTACAAAAAGAAGACAGTAATGAAGGAAATAAGGAACAAAAAAGCTATAAGGCAAATAGAAAACAAAGTGACAGAAGTCCTTCTTTATGAGTAATTATGGTAAATATAAATGGACTAAACTCTCCTATGAAAAGACCGATTGGCAGAATGAATAAAAACATATAATCTAACTATATGCTGTCTACAAGAAACTCATATTACAGCTAAAAACACAAATATATTGAAAGTGAACAAATATAAAAAGACATTCCATGTAAACAGTAGACAGAAGGAGTGGCTACACTAATATTAGACAAAACAGACTTTAAATCAAAACAGTTTACATGAGACAAAGGAGGACATTATATGTTATGAAAAGCTTCAATACAGCAAGAAGACGTAACAATTATAAACATGTACACACCTAACAACAAACGATCAAATTATATGAAGCAAAAACTGACAGAATTAAAGGGAGAGATAGACCATTCTACAATAATAGAGACTTCAACACTCCAATGTGAGCAATAAATAGAACAACCAGACAGAAGATAAATAAGAAAACAGATAACTTAAACAAGATAAAAACCAACCTGATCTGACAGACATAGCACTCTACCCAACAACAACAGCATACCCATTCTTCTCAAGTGCACGTGGAACATTTTTCCAGAAGAGTCTATACATTAGGCCACAGATTAAGTCTCAATAGATTTTAAAAGATAGCTATCATAAAGAGTATAGTTTCTGACTACAACAGATGAAATTAGAATTCAGGAACAGAAGCAAATCTGGCAAATTTACAAATTTGTGGAAACTGAACAACACGAACAACCAATGGATCAAAGAAAAAATATCAAAGGATATAAGAATATACTGAGAGACTAATGAAAACAAAAACAGAACATACCAAAACTTATGGAGAAGTAGTGCTAAAGAGGAAATTCATAGCTATAAAAGCTTACATTTCAAAAAGTTTTTGTTCAAATTAATAATCTCAAGTTAACAATCTGACTTAAGAAACTAGAAAAAGAACAAACTAAACCCAAAGGTAGTAGAAGGAAGGAAATAAAGATTAGAGCAGAGATAAATGAGACAGAATGAAATACACAGAAAATCACTGATAATCAAAACTAGGTCCTTTGAAAAGATCAACAAAATCGATAAACTTTTAGCCAGATGGACTAAGAAAAAGAGAAGACTCAAATGATTATAATCAGAAATGAAAGTGAGGACATTACCAATTCTTCAGAAATAAAAATGATAAGAAAGTGCTATGAACAACTGTATGCCAACAAATTTGATAACCCAGATGAAATGGACAAATTCCTGGAAACACAAACCTACCCAGACTAATCACAAAGAAACAGAAAATCTGCATTGACCTATAACTAGTAAGGAGATTCAGTCAGTACTCAAAAATCTCCCAACAACAATAAAAAAGCCATGAACCTGATGGTCTCATGGTGAATTCTACCAAATATTTAAAGAAGAACTAACACCAATCCTTCTCAAATTCCCAAAAAGTTTAAAAAGAAAGAATACTCCCTAACTCATTCTATGAGACCAGCATTACTCTGATACCAAAGACACTACAAGAAATAATAAGTACAAAAAATATAGACTAATATCTCTTATAAACACTGAGGCAAAAATCCTCAATAAAATACTGGCAAATGAAATTCAGCAGCATATTTAAGGGACTATGTACCATGATCAAGAGAGATGTATTCCTGGAATGCAAAGATGGTTCAACATACAAAACTCAATCTAATACACCACATTAACAGAGTAGATGGAAAAACTACATGATTGGGACTTCCCAGGTGACACAATGGTTAAGAATCCACCTGCCAATGCAGGAGACACGAGTTCAATCCCTGATCCAGGAAAATCCAACGTGTCACAGAGCAACTAAGCCCATGTGTCACAACTGCTGAGCCTGCGCTCTAGAACCTGCGAGCCACAACTACTGAGCCCCCATGCCACAACTACTGAAACCCGCACACACTACAGCCCACGTGCTGCAACTACTGAGCCCACGTGCTGCAACTACTGAAGCCCACACACCTAGAGCCCATGCTCCACAACAAGAGAAGCCACCGCAATGAGAAGCCTGTGCACTGCAACAAAGAGTAGCCCCCACTCACTGCAACTAGAGAAAGCCCACGTGCAGCAACAAAGACCCAACGCAGCATAAATAAATAAATTTGAAAAAAAACCTACATAATCACCTCTAGTGATTCAGAAAAAGCATTTGACAAAATTCAACACCATTTTACAATTAAAAACACTAAAAAACTTATGGAGGAGACAAGAAGAACTTGAGCTCACCTCCCCTCACAAAAACACCAAAATGAGAACTACTTGCTGAATAAACATCGACAAAAGAGACTGGAAACTACTGGGAAAAAAATATATTCTACGTCCGAAGACAAAGAAGAAGCCACAACAAGATGGTATGAGGGGCGCTTTCGCAATATAATCAAACCCCATACCCTCCAGGTGGGAGACCCACAAACACAAAAATAATTATATCTCAGAGGCTCTCCCACAGGAGTGAGAGTTTTGAGCCCCATGTGAGGCTCCCCAGCCTGGATATTTGGCATCAGGAGAAGGAGCTCCCAGAGCATTTGGCTTTGAAGGCCAGCAGGGCTTGAGTGCAGGAGCTCTGCAGGACTGGGGAAATGAGGACTCCATTCCTGTAGGGTGCACACAGGTTTCACATGCACTGGAAGCCAGGGCAAAGCAGTGATTCCACAGAAGCCTGGGCCAAAACGATCTGTGTGTCTCCTGGGGAGGCAGGGGTCAGCTGTGGCTCACTGAGGGACAAGGACACTGGTGGCAGAGTCCTAAGGGAATATCCACTGGCATGAGCTCTCCTGGAGGTCATCCTGGCATCAAGACCTGGCCCCACCCAGGAACCTACAGGCTCCAGTGCTGAGATGCCTCAGGTGAAACAACCAACAGGGTGGGAACAGAGCCCCACTCATCATCAGACAGGCTGCCTAAAATCTTCCTGAGCCCACAGCCCTCTAAGCACACTAGTTAACACGGCCCTTCCCACCAGACGGACAAGACACAGCTCCACCGACCAGTGGGCAGGCACCAGTTCCTCCCATCAGGAGGCCTGTGCAAGTCTCTGGACCAACCTCACCCACCAGGGAGGAGACACCAGAAGCAAGAGGAACTACAACCCTTCAGCCTGTGGAACAGAGACCACAAACACAGGAAGTTAGACAAAATAAGACAGCAGAGAAGTATGTTCCAGATAAAGAAACAAGATAAAACCTCAGAAGAATTAAGTAAAGTGGAGATAGGCAATCTGCATGAAAAAGAATTCAGAGTAATGATAGTAAAGATGATCCAAGATCTCAGAAAAAGAATGGAGGCACAGATCAAAAGATACAAGAAATATTTAACAAAGAGCTAGAAGATTTAAAGAACAAACAAACAGAGATGAACAATACAATAAATGACATGAAAAAATACACTAGAAGGAATCAACAGCAGGATAATGAGGCAGAACAACTAAGTTAACTGGAAGACAGATTGGTGGAAATCACTGCCACGGAACAGAATAAAGAAAAAAGAATGAAGTGAGGACAGTCTAAGAGATTTCTGGGACAACATTAAATGCACCAACATTCACATTATAGGGATCCCACAAGAAGAGAGAGAGAGAAAGGGCCTGAGGAAATATTTGAAGAGATAATATCTGAAAATGTCCCTAACATAGGAAAGGAAACAGTCACCTAAGTCTAAGAAGCACAGAGAGCCCCATGCAGGATAAACCCAAGGAGGAACAGGCCAAGACACATGTTAATCAAATTGACAAAAATTAAAGACAAAGAGAAAATATTAAAAGCAACAAGGGAAAAACAGCAAATAACATACAACAGAATCCCCATAAGGTTATCAGCTGACTTTTCAGGAGAAACTCTGCAGGCCAAAAGGGAGTGCCACGATATATTTAAAGTGATGAAAGGGGAAAAGCTACAACCAAGAATACTCCACTGAACAAGGCTCTCATTCAGATTTGACACAGAAAAAAAAGCTTTACAGAGAAGCAAAAGCTAAGAGAGTTCGGCACCACCGAACCAGATTTACAACAAATGCTAAAGGAACTTCTCTAGGCAGAAAAGAAAAGGCCACAAGTAGCAATAAGAAAATTACAAACGGGAAAGATCACTGGTAAAGGCAAACATACAGTAAAGGAAGGAAATCACCTGAACACAATTATGATATCAAAACCAGCAATCTTGAGAAAAGGACAGTACAAACGCAGGATACTGGAAATGCATTTGAAATTAAGAGACCAGCAACTTAAAACAAGGTTTTATATAACAGACTGCTACATCAAAACCTCATGGCAACCGCAAACCAAAAATCTACAATAGAGACAAAAAAAAGGAAAAAGCAATCCAAACACAACATTAAATATGTTCATCAAATCACAAGAGAAGAGGACAAAAGAGAAGGGAAAGAAAAAAGACCTAAAAGAAAAATTGAAAACAATTCACAAAATGGCAGTAAGAACATACATATCAATAATTACCTTGTAATGTAAATGGATTAAATGCTCCAACCAAAAGACATAGGCTCACTGAATGGATACAAAAACAAGACCCACATATATGCTATCTACAAGAGACCCACTTCAGACCTAGGGACACATACAGACTGAAAGTGAGGGGATGGAAAAAGATATTCCATGCAAATGGACATCAAAAGAAACCTGGAGTAGCAATACTCATATCAGACAAAATAGACTTTCAAGTAAAGACTGTTACAAGAGGCAAAGAAGGACGCCACATAATGATCAAGGGATCAACCCAAGAAGAAGACATAACAATTGTAAATATGTATGCACCCAAAATAGGAGCACCTCAATATATATGACAAATATTAACAGCCATAAAAGGAGAAATCGACAGTAACACAATAATAGTGGGGGACATTAATACCCCACTTTCATCAATGGACAGATCATCCAGACAGAAAATCAATAAGGAAACACAGGCCTTAAATGACACATTAGACCAGATGGACTTAATTGATATTTACAAAACATTCCATCCCCAAGCAGCAGAATACTCTTTCCTTTCAAGAGCACATGGAAGATTCTCCAGGATAGATCACATGCTGGGCCACAAACCAAGCCTTGGTAAATTTAAGAAAACTGAAGTAATATCAAGCATCTTTGCCGACCACAATGTTATGAGATTAGAAATCAACTACAAAAAAAAAAAAAAACCTAAAAAACACAAACATGTGTAGGCTAAACAATATGATACTAAACAACCAATGGATCACTGAAGAAATGAAAGAAGAAATCAAAAATTGCCTAGAGACAACTGACAATGAAAACATGATGATCCAAAACCTATGGGATGCAGCAAAAGCAGTTCTAAGAGGGAAATTTATAGCAATACAATCTTACCTTAGGAAACAAGAAAGATCTCAAATAACCTAACCACACACCTAAAGCAACTAGAGAAAGAAGAACAAACAAAACCCAATGTTAGTAGAAGGAAATAAATCATAAAGATCAGAGGAGAAATTAATGAAATAGAGACAAAGAAAACAACAGAAAATATCAATGAAACTAAAAGCTTGTTCTTTGAAAAGATAAAATTGAGAAACCTTTAGCCAGACTCATCAAGAAAGAAAAGGAGAGGGCTCAAACCAATAAAATTATCAATGAAAAACGAGGTTACAAATGATGCCACAGAAATGCAAAGGATCATAGGAGACTACTACAAGCAACTATACGCCAGTAAAATGGACAATCTAGAAGAAATGGACAAATTCTTAGAATGGTACAATCTTCCAAGACAATCAGGAAGAAATAGAAAAGACAAAGAGAACAATCACAAGTACTAAATTGAAAACGTTGATTTAAAAACTTCCAACAAACAGAAGTCCAGGACCAGATGGCTTCAGAGGCGAATTCTATCAAACATTTAAAGAAGAGTTACCACCTATCGTTCTGAAACTATTCCAAAAAACTGTAAAGGAAGGAACACTCCCAAACTCATTCCATGAGGCTACCATCACCCTGATACCAAAACCAGCCAAAATACCAAAAAAAAAAAAAAAAAAAAAGAGGAAAACTACAGGCAATACCACTGATGAACATAGACACAAAAATCATCAACAAAATGCTAGCAAACCAAATCCAACAATACATTAAAAGGCTCATACACCATGATCAACTGGGATTTATCCCAGAGATGCAAGGATTTTTCAATATCTGCAAATCAATCAGTGTGATACACCACATTAACAAACTGAAGAATAAAAACCATATGATCATCTCAACAGATGCAGAAAAAACTTCTTTTTTTTTTTTTTTTTTGCGGAACGCGGGACTCTTACTGTTGTGGCCTCTCCCATTGCGGAGCACAGGCTCTGGACGCGCAGGCTCAGTGGCCATGGCTCACAGGTCTAGCCACTCCGCGGCATGAAGGATCTTCCCAGACCGGGGCACAAACCTGTGTCCCCTGCATCGACAGGCAGACTCTCAACCACTGCGCCAGCAGGGAAGCCCAGAAAAAACTTTTGACAAAATTCAACACCCATTTATGATAAAAACTTCTCCAGAAAGTGGGCATAGAGGGAACCTACCTCAACAAAATAAAGGCCATATATGACAAAGCCACAGCTAATATCATATTCAATGGTGAAAAGTTGAAAACATTCCCTCTAAGATCAGAAACAAGACCAGGATGTCCACTCTTGCCAGTTTCAACATAGTTTTGGAAGTCCTAGCCATGGCAATCAGAGAAGAAAAAGAAATAAAAGGAATCCAAATTGGAAAAGAAGAAGTAAAACTGTCACTGTTTGCAGATGACATGATACTATACATAGAGAATCCTAAAGATGCTACCAGAAAACTACTAGAGCTCATCAATGAATCTGGTAAAGTTGCAGGATACAAAATTAATACACAGAAATCTCTTGCATGCCTATACGCTAACAATGAAAGATCAGAAAGTGATATTAAGGAAATAATCCCAATTACCATGGTATCAAAAAGAATAAAATACCTAGGAATAAACCTATCTAAAGAGGCAAAAGACCTGTACTCTGAAAACTATAAGATGCTGATGAAAGAAATCAAAGATGACACAAACAGATGGAAAGATATACCATATTCTTGCATTGGAAGAATCAATATTGTCAAAATTACTAGACTACCCAAGGCAATCTACAGGTACAATGCAATCCCTATCAAATTATCAATGACATTTTTCACAGAACGAGAACAAAAAAATTTTTAATTTCTCTGTAAACATAAAAGACCCCAAATAGCCAAAGAAATCCTGAGAAAGAAAAAGGGAGCTAGAGGAATCAGGCTCCCTGACTTCAGACTGTACTACAAAGCTACAGCCATGAAAACAGTATGGTACTGGCACAAAAACAGAAATATAGATCAATGGAACAGGATGGAAAGCCCAGAAAAATAAACCCACGCACCTATGGTCACCTAATCTATGACAAAGAGGCAAGAATATACAATGAAGAAAAGACAGTCTCTTCAACAAGTGGTGCTAGGAAAACTGGACAGCTACATGCAAAAGAATGAAATTAGGGGCTTCCCTGGTGGTGCAGTGGTTGGGAATCCACCTGCCAACGCAGGAAACACGGATTCGAGCCCTTTCCGGGAGGATCCCACATGCCGCAGAGCAGCTAGGCCCGTGCGCCACAGCTGCTGAGCCTGCACTCTAGAGCCCGCGAGCCACAGCTACTGAAGCCCATGTGCCATGGCTGCTGAGGCCTACATGCCTAGAGCCCATGCTCTGCAACAAGAGAAGCAACTGCAATGAGAAGCCTGTGCACTGCAAGGAAGAGTGGCCCCCCCGCTCGCCACAACTGGAGAAAGCCCGCACAGCAATGAGGATCCAATGCAGCCAAAAATAAATTAAAAATAAAAATGAAATTAGAACATTCTCTAATACCATACACAAAAATAAACTCAAAATGGATTAAAGACCTATATGTAAGACCAGATACTATAAAACTCTTAGAGGGAAAAACACACAGAACACTCTTTGACGTAAATCGCAGCAGTATCTTTTTGGATCCACCTCCTAGAGCAATGAAAGTAAAAACAAAAATAAACAAATGGAACCTAATTAAACTTAAAAGCTTCTGCACAGCAAAGGGAACCATAAACAAAACCAAAAGACAACCCACAGAATGGGAGAAAATATTTGCAAATGATGCGAGCCACAAGGGATTAACCTCCAAAATTTACAAACAACTCATGCCGGCTGAATATCAAAACAAAAAACAATCCAATCAAAAAATGAGCAGAAGACCTAAATAAACATTTCTGCAAAGAAGACACACAGATGGCCAAGCGGCACATGAAAAGATGATCAACAGCACTAATTATTAGAAAAATGCAAATCAAAACTACAATGAGGTATCACCTCACACCAGTTAGAATGGCCATCATGGAAAAGTCTACAAACAATAAATGCTGGTGAGGGTGTGGAGAGAAGGGAATCCTCCTACACTGTGGAATTGTAAATTGGTACAGCCACTATGGAGAACAGTATGGAGGCTCCTCAAAAAACTAAAAATAGGGCTACCATATGATCCAGCAATCCCACTCCTGAGCATATATCTGGAGAAAACCATAAATCAAAAAGATACACGCTAAAGCTGCTGTGATTATTTCTGCACCAATCTTTTGGTGGTCATTTACCTGTGTCATACACATCAAACTAGAATTGTTGGGTCACAGGAAAAGCATTTTCATAGTGTATTAGATCCTCTTAAAAGTTTTCCATAGGGGTTGTACCAATTTACACTCCCATAAGAATGTATGAAGGGAGCTCCAATTGCTCCACATCCTCACTAAGACTTGATTTTACCAAGCATTTTAATTTGAACCTTTCTTTAGTACGTATGGTGGTATTTTACTAGGATTTTAATTGGCTAACAATGTTAAGCATGCTTTCATCTGTGTAAAATCTATGTTGATAGCTTTTTCCATGAGTTTTTACACATCTTTTTGTTGTTGTTCTTTTTCCCCAGTATTAATTAGTAGAAGTTCTTTTTATATTCTGATTTTGAGTAATATGCCAAAGATATGTAACACAAATATTATCTTCCAGTCTATGCCTTATCTTTAAGTCTCTTAATGGCATCTTTTGATGAACAAAACATCTTAATTTTCAAGAAATCCAATTTCAAAATTATTTTATGGTTAGTTTTTTGTTCACTGTATAAGAAATCTTTGTATACCTCAACATCATGGAATTATTTTTCTATATGTTTTCTATATTCTATATTGTTTACTTGTCAATTGGTCTGGGATTATTTATATGCAGTTTAAATATAGTTTCAGTTAATGTTAAAAAAAAAACAAAAAAACACGTACCCCAATGTTCACTGCAGACTAACAATAGCCAAGACATGGAAGCAACCTAAATGTCCATCGACAGAGGAATGGATAAAGAGGGTGTGGTACATATATACAATGAAGTATTACTCAGCCATAAAAAAGAATGAAATAATGCCATTTACAGCAACATAGATGGACCTAGAGATTATCATACTAAGTGAAGTCAGACAGAGAAACACAAATATCATATGATATCACTTATATGTAGAATCTTAAAAAATGATACAAATGAACTTATTTACAAACAAACTGACTCACAGACTTTGAAAACAAAGTACTGATTACTGATAGGGAAAGGTTGGGGGGGAGGGATAAATTAACGGTTTGGGATTAACAGATATACACTACTAAATATAAAATAGATAATCAACAAGGACCTACTGTATAGCACCAGGAGCTCTACTCAATATTCTGTAATAACCTATATGGGAAAAGAATCTGAAAAATAATGGATATATGTATATGTATAACTGAATCACTTTACTGTACACCTGAACCTAACACGACACTGTAAACCAACTATACTCCAATATAAAATAAAAATCAAATTTTAAAAAACACTCAAGGATTTTCCTGGTGGTCGAGTGGCTAAGACTCCATGCTTCCACTGCAGGGGGCAAGGGTTTGATCCTTGCTCAGAGAATTAAGATCCTACATGCCATGTGATGTGGCCAAAAATAAATAAAAATTTTAAAAAACACTCAAAACATTAGGAATAGAAGGGAACTGCCTCAACATGATAAAAACCATATCTGAAAAACCCAGAGCAAACATCAATGGGGAAAGACTGAAAACTTTTCCTCTACTATCAGTAAAAGACTTTGATTGCCACTTTAGCCACTTCTATTCAACATAGTACTGGAAGTTCTATGCAAAGCAATTAGGCAAGAAATAGAAATAAAAGGCATCCAAATGGGAAATTAAGAAGTAAAATGATCTCTGTTCACAGATGACATGATCTTATATGTTAAAAAAATTAAAAATCTAAAGATTTCACAAAAAAATTCTTACAACTAATAAATGAATTCAGCAAAGTAGGAGGAAATAAAGCCAACACGTAAGTCAGTTGCATTTCTTTACACTAACAATGAAAAATCTAAAAAGGAAATACAAAAATAATTCTACTTGAAATAGCATCAAAAAGAATAAAATACTTAGGAATTAACTCAACCAAAGACATGAAAAATTTGAACGATGCAAACTACAAAACATTTCATTAAACAAGACAAATGGAAATACATCACATGTTCATGTATTGGCAGACTTAATATTGTTAATATGTCAATAATAGCCAAAGCAATCTACAGATTCAATGCAACCCCTACCAAAATCTCAACTGTATTTTTTACAAAAACAGAAAAACCCATCCTAAAATTCGTAAGAATCTCAAGGGACTCCTAATGGCCAAAATAATCAAAAAAGAACAAGGCTTGAGGACCCCCTACTTCTGGATTTCAAAACTTACTACAAGCCTAAAGTAATCAAAACAGTGCACACACACCAATAGAATAAAGAGCCCAGAAATAAACTCTTGCATATATGATTATATGCTTTTTGACAAGGATGTCAAGAGCATTCAATGGGGAAAGGACAATCTTTTCAACAAATGGGTGCTGAAAAACTTGATAGCCACATGCCAAACAATGAAGCTGGTCCCTCAACCCAACAACATATACAAAAATTAACTCAAAATGAATCAAAGACCTAAATGTAAGACCTAAGACTATCAAACTCTTAGAATAAAACACAGGGGAAAAGCTTCATGACATTGGATGTAGCAATGATTTCTTGGATATGACACCAAAGGCACAGGCAACCAAAGGAAAAATAAACTGAACTTAAAATTTTTTAAATGTTATGCATCAAAAGACAATATGAACCCACAGGACAAGAGAATGTTTGCAAATTATATATCTGCTAAGGGATTAACTTCCAGAATATACAGAGAACTCCTAAACTTAATAACAAAAATGATCCCATTTAAAAATGGGCAAAGGCCTTGAATAGACATTTCTCCAAGGAAGATATAAAAAATGACCAATAAGCACATGAAAAGATGTTCAACCTCTCTAATCATTAGGAAAATTCACATCAAAACTACAATAAGAAACCATCTCACTCTGTCAATACTTTTTGGCTACTATCCAAAAACAAACAAACAAACAAAAACAAAACAACAAGTGTTGGGAATTCCCTGGTGGTCCAGTCGTTAGGAGTCCGCCCTTCCACTGCATGGGGCACAGGTTATATCCCTGGTCAGGAATCTAAGAGCCTGCATGCCACGTGGCACGGCCAAAAAATAAAATAAGTGTTGGTGTGGATGTGGAGAAATGGGACCCTTCTGCATTCTTGGTGGCAATATAAAACAGTACAGCCACTGTGGAGAACTGTATGAAGATTCCTCAAAAAGTTAAAAATAGAATTATCATATGACCCAGCAATTCCACTTCCAGGTGTATACCCAAAAGGACTGAAATCAGGGTCTCAGAGAGATATTTGTAGTCTCACATGCATAGCAGAATTACTCACAATAGCTAAAATGTGGAAGCAACCCAAGTGTCCACTGAAGGATGAATGGATAAGCAAGATGTGCTATAATACACACAATGGAATATTATTCGGCTTTAAAAATGAAGAAAATTCTAACATACGCTACAACATGGATGAACCTTGAGGACACTATGCTAAGTACAATAAACCAGTCACAAACAGACAAATACTGCCATACTGCATGATTCCACTTATGAGATAAGTAAATTAGTCAAAATCATACAGACAGAAAGCAGAATGGTGGCTGTCAAGGGCAGGAGAGTGGGAGGAATGGGGAGTTATTATTTATGGATATATGGGTACACAACACATTATGAATGTACTTAATACCACTGAACTGTACACTTTAAAAATGGTAGTAAGACAGTAAATTTTATGTCATGTGTACTTTATCACAATAAAAAATTGGGGGGAAAAAAACACCGTCATCCACCTTTTCTCTTAATTCTCACTGTATTGCTTAAATCTGGCCAGAGGTAAGCAACAGACTATCCACAGGCTGAATCCAGGCAGGAGACTTTTTTTTTTTAAAGTTAGTCACCAATGTAAAATCCAGGAGTCTCCAGATATCATTTTCCACTTAGGAGAACCAGGATTTTTTTTGGAGAAACACACAATTCCAAGTTTGGGCAGGAAATTTTAAAAGATGAGCTGGAACATCTTTTCATACAAGATAGGAAAGAAGTTACCAAAGGCTACTGAAGGTAGTCGCAGATGTGACTCAGGAAAAGCTTGAGGAAGTTCAGACAGATAATGTGCAATGATTCTACCAACTACAAGAAGAACTGCAGTGGATTAAAAGAACAGCAGACATATTTAAATTTGTGAGTCCATAATCATAATAAAAACAATTAACTGATCACCATGGAAGACTCTTGGGAACCAACTCATTATCTTGAAAATGTATAAGGGAAAGATTCAAACATTCATCCTGAACAGAGTATACTGTTACATAACCAAATAATGGATGAGAATACTCTTTATAGAAGTATCCTAGCCAATAAGAGGTTTACAAACACAAACACACTCTACATATACACATATATATAATCAACATAATAGAAAATCACTATTTTGCAACCTCTAGAAAACTAGTTGAACCAGATATTCAATATGAATGGCTGCTAAAATTATAGAGAGACAATCGTGTTACATGTCTTCTGGCATATGGAAGAGGAAGACAACGCTGATATTAGCAGGTCTGCTCAAAACTTTGAGCTTAAATCTGATCAAGCTTCTATATCCGACTACCAGTTTACAAAAAAATAAAGAAGAAAGAAGGAAATATTAAATGATATTTCAGGAATGCAGTCAGAAAATCCGGACTCCGGATTCATAGGACAAACATCCCAGTTTCTTTAACAAATAAATTTCAAGAAGAAAAGGCAAGATAACCACAGAGAATTATCCTCTAACACTCAACAGCATTGGGATAAAGTACAGACTTTAAGTATCAGAGAGACATTTAGTCAAGCTTAGGCTTCCTCACTTGTAAAACGGTAATTTATCTCATAGGGCTGTTATGATTATTTACATAATCAACATAAAACACTTAGCTCATTGCCTAACTTATGGTACATGCACATTTTTATTAACTTCATCATTAGAAAATATGTGCTACACAGATGATTAAATGAATGACTGGAATTAATCTGCTAAAAATATTGAACGTGAACCATTCTTAGAAGATCACGTTGGTCATGTCATTTACTAAATATTTATTGTGCACTGGAGCTGGTGTAGGAGATACGAAAATGAATCAAATGTGACCTCCACCCTTGTACTTTTGCCTTTTCAAAAAGAAATCGTCCATGCCTTATCCCAAGGAATACAACTAACGAGGGTGTCAAGGCCCACTGACAGTCTGACGGGAAAAACTTTTAGTAAAATGGGCCATCAAATGTTTGTTCTTTCATACAGAGCCTGACTGAGGGGTGGATAATGCTCACTGTCATGACAGTTTACCCTGCATCACTGAATCGTTTCAGAATTACTAACATTCTTACAGACATTGGCTACTCTTGCTACTCCCACTTGTTCCCCTTTTCTATCCACAAGGTTTCCTTTCACTCCATATACTTCCTGAGGAGCAAAAGCCTAGGACATATTCATCTAGATGTCTTGGATGAGAAAGAGAATAAACAAGCAAGCCTGCCAGAATGTTAAGAGAACAAATACTTCCTCATTAGAGAAGAGACAACTGACCTACTTAAAACTTGAGATACAAATGACTAATGCAGTACAGACAGTTCCCACCTTATAAACACTCTGCTTACAAATGACCCAGACACACACCACTTCCCTTCCCCAGCCCCAACCCAGCAAGCTGCTACTGCCATGGAAACCACTAGGGGCAGGAATGGGGAAGAAAACTGCAGGTTTTAGAAAATCAGGGGGTTCAAAATAAAAGGGAAGAAACTGAGAAAAGAACAGCTTGTCTTCCCAAGCATGAACTCTGTATTTACTGCCTGATTTTAGAATTTTGGAGGGCCACGATTAGCAAGCAGGACTTTTGAAAAAGACTACTTCTAACGGGAGCTTTGGCAATAATACTCTATTACTTTCGGGCTAACTTTTCAATAATGATATGATTCTTAATATCAGCATTTTAATCAGAGACAGAAAGGTGCTCTGACTTCGTCAACCATGATGGGTAGTCAGCATCCTAGGCACAGCATCTCAGCAAGACACATTAACTTGTAAGTACAATTCACAGCCACCACGTGTACGAAACCCTAGCCACGTTCGCATCCACCTCTACAATGGATGATGTATGCCTGAGACAGTCAGTAGCAAAGCCTGAGCCCTGGAGGAAGGCCAACTGAAGTAGGAGAGGGGGAGGCCAACACTGAAAGAGAAGCTGATTTGAAAGATGGACAATGAAATAGAGCGGCGGTGGGGAATTCTGATAAAGTCATTTGAGCTCCTAGAAGTTATGTACTTCCTAGTTATATAAGCCAGTCTCCCTGTGTTTAATATACTCTGAATTGTGGGGGTTTTATCCCTTATAAACAAGAGCCCTAATACAGCTTCAGTCTCCGACCCACTCGCAGATGTGTTTGCTGATTGTCTTCTCCCTGATCACTCAGCATATTTCCACCTGGTTTCCTTGAGTTTTGATCACTCTGCCCCAAGGCTTTGTCCCAAGGGCAACTCCAGGAGTGACACTGGCCAGTGTCCCCAGATTAGTTTCTCTCTCTGGAGTTGGCCTGTGAGGGGTAAATGCAGCACCCCTTCGAGGTGCAGCACCCCTTACTAGTTGTGTAATTGGGCCTCATTTTCCTTCCATGTTGCTGGATACACCTTGAACTGTACTAAATATAACCCCAAATATTTTTAGCAGCTTTTGAAAATAGCAGAGATACACTGTGAAGGTCACAAAAGCTGGGTTGCTAATATCTGCATTGGTAGAATAAGTGAAGTTAAACAGTGGAATATTTTGTGTAACCAGTGAGCATCTGTTTGTTTCATTTCAGGTTTTTAGTTAAGATTTTTGCCCATTTTATTTCAACTGGCAGTTCCTAGAAATTGCATGATCTTCTAGGATCTTTCCAATTTTTTTTACATTTTATTACAAGAGGGAAGAAACTATATTTAAAAAAAGACCTTGTTTAATTCTACCTTTCTAAAACAAGTATTTCCTTCCAGTTTGTATCTAACGTATTCATATTTTTCCGCAGGTGAAATCACAGTGATATAACTTTGTCTTTTTGGTTTTCACTTATATTAATAAGTTTTTCTCCATGCTTGATCTTCATTAATATAATGTAATAGGTATGTATGTAATATAACTATACACATAAATTTAATTTAATCATTCTATTCCTTCCAGTAGATATATAACTTACATGATACACCTAATTTACATTCTCCAGTTGTTGGACATTTTTTTCCCAAATATATTATGAATAGTGCTACAATGAAAAGTGGGATTTCTGGGTCAAAAATCTATGAACAGCTCTTGTTGTGTTTTATGTAAAATAACCCAAAGAATTTTCCTGAGTTACCCCACCATCAGCAAGTGTGGGCATGTGTGTATGGACGTTTCCTTATAATACAGGAAATCCTGTCTTTGGTATTATCTTATTTTTCTTCTCTTATGTAACATGTATAGCATGTTACCACTTAGTGGACACCATATAAATTAAAATCTGAATTTCAGAAAGAGAATAATTAAGACCAAAGAAAGGAGACAAAAATAAAACCTTGTAAATATGTAGATTTTCTATTTCTAAATCTCTTGAAAATTAACATTATTAACCTACACTTTATAATTCCTTTCCCTCTTTTAGACACCATAACTTACAGAGGAGAATGTAATTTTGCATGAACGTGCTACCTTACCAATAAGGACTCTGGTTTCACAGGGTATTAAAACAAGGATGCAAATTTGTCATTTTATACTCTTCCAAAAATGGGGGGTGTACTTTATAAAAGACAAAACTGTAACAGAAAATGAACAACAGAGAGGGAAAAACCTAGAGATTTCCTTTGAGAGGTTTTACTGAGTTACAAAGAAGAGGGATTCAAAAATTTATGAACTGATATTATCTAAAAATATCCCATGTGTTTCTGACGCTTGATGCACTACCTTCTCTCTTCCAAGGTTTGAACCTTGTATCCAAGCTGTAAAACTCCAGGGTGCGTTACTGCGGAAGCAGCTAACAGGCTGAGGAGGGCTATGTGGCCCTTGACGTGGGCTCTGGAACCGTCTTTAACTTTGGAATTCTGCCAAGAATGAGAAGCAGCTCTGGGCTAGACTTAGGACAATGAAGAGTGAAATGACAGACACGTTAAACAGTTGTGGTCAGACTGCAGAGACTAGCAGTCCTAAAATAGACTGGATGCAAACTTGAGGGATGGTTTCCAACTCCTTGCTTACTTATCAGAGAAACGTATGTAGACTTCATAAAAGTAATGGAAAGGTGCCACATACCTAGTGATATAATGATCATATTCCAAATGCCATACTCTATAAACTCCTGGATTTAAACTATTCACACACAGGTTTTTCTTGTTAAGTATATAAAACAGCAAAAAAAAAAATGGTAGGTTAAAAAAGCAAAACTATTTCCAGTTCAAATTATTCTACACCGTAGGTTATGGAAAGGTAATATATGTGAAGGGCTGAGTGCATTCAACCCACCATTCATTCAGCAAATTTTTATTGAGCACCTGTTAGGAGTTAGAAATTTAGTGGTGAATAAAGATAAGTGAGGTCCTCGCCCTCTCTGGGAACATACACTTTCAGAAGTGGAACAAGACGGGACAGACTAATAAACAGAATTAATTAAATTAAACTAATATATATAATGAATGTAATAATAGGAAATTACATTAAGTCCCTGAAGAAACACACAAGGAACTGAGATGGAGAACGGCAAACTTGAGGAGGTGGGGAGACTCTAAACAAGAAATGGCTCTTTGAACTTATGGTTACCAAGGGGGAAAGGGGTGGGGGAGGGATAAATTGGGAGACTGGGATTGACATATACACATTACTATATATAAAACTGAAAACTAATAAGAACCTACTGTATAGCACAGGGTACTCTACTCAGTACTCTAATGGCCTATATGGGGAAAGAATCTAAAAAAAGAGTGGATATATATATATATATATGTATAACTGAGTCACTTTGCTGTACACCTAAAACTAACACAACATTGTAAATCAACTATACTCCAATGAAAATTAATTTGTAAAAAAAGAAAGAAACAGCTCTTTGCACTTTGCAGCATCTATCATTTTGAAGATCTGTACCAGTCCCTCCCTTCTTCCTCTAGCCTCTGCCAGTCTAGAGCTGCCACAATGTCCTGCCTGGGGCTCAGGGCAGGCTGCTCCAAAATATGCCACAATGGCAGAGTGATTATTTTGAATTAAAGTTACTTAAGAAACAGCCAATGCCAGAGGGACACTCTGACCCTCCTTTCTGTCTCCCTGAAAGCTGGAAATAAATCTGTCATGTGAAAGGCACACTCCCTGCATCTGGAGGGAGAAGGGCACTCTTATCGCCAGAGCTGGGGAATTGGGGCCCAGAAGCCTGTATAAACAAACCTTGTTACTTCTTGAATTTTCCACCCAAAGTCTAAATTCTGTTTAGATTCTTCACTAATTGAGCACTCAAAGCCTAAGTTTCTTTGTCCCCTCAATTTTTCACAAATTCTTTGCTTCTTTGCCTAAAAAATATAAAAGCTGCCTCTCTGGCCACTTCCTGGGTCTTATTTCTATGAGGCCTCTATGCTCACAGATTTAAATGTTTCTTTTTCTCCTGCTAATTTGTCTGTGTCAATCTATGAGTCCAGTTTACTAGTCCAGCCAGCAGAACTGGAGAGGAGTAGAGGGAGACACTTCTCCCTACATGCACAAACACAGTTACACATACTCACTCCTCTTTTCTGATGACCCCAAGACTTGGCTTAACATTATGAGGTTAGAAACCCCTGCTTCAAAAAAAAAAAAAAAAAAAAAAAGGTTCTGAAGAACCTAGGGGCAGGACAGGAATAAAGACGCAGATGTAGAGAATGGACCTGAGGACACAGGGAGGGGGAAGGGTAAGCTGGGACAAAGTGAGAGAGTGGCATGGACATATACACACTACCAAATGTAAAATAGATAGCTAGTAGGAAGCAGCCGCATTGCACAGGGATATCAGCTCGGTGCTTTGTGACCACCTAGAGGGGTGTGATAGGTAGGGTGGGAGGGAGGGAGACGCAAGAGGGAAGAGATATGGGAACATATGTATATGTATAACTGATTCACTTTGTTATAAAGCAGAAACTAACACACCAATGTAAAGAAATTATACTCCAATAAAGATGTTAAAAATAAATAAATAAAAATTAAAAAATAAAGAAACTGCACACCATAGGCATTGCTAGCAGCCCCAAATGAGACTTGGTTATTGGAACTGCAGCTTGACACTTTTTTTCCAATCACCATGTTCATCTCTCATAATATAGTAACCAAAAAACTACTGCACAAGCACCATTTGAAAGAAGGAATAGCTGACTTTAAACACAGAGAGAGAAAAACTTAAGGGTAAGAAAGTAGTATCGGCACTCACGAGTGTTTAAGCCAAAGCACTTTCTCCAGCACCGCTGTTTTCGTTGATTTTCCTCCATGGAAAGTCAGTATCCACGTTCACTATCAACATGGACGGTGCAGAACTGGCTCTCCTGAAGTCAGAAACAGTCTAACTCTAGTTCTCAATACAGTCCTCACCAATTTAAAAGAAAGTAGATAAATCCTATCTTGGAACTTGCATCCCGAGGCAGCTTTCTTCAAGTCCTGGAGGACAGAGGCAGAAATCCCAGCAGTGGGGATCACACCAGCAAAACACATCTCACCTGGGAGTGCAGGGCAAGGAGGAGGGGCAAGTTCCCTGTGCTGCCAACGCACTCCCACCTGTGTGCTTAATTCATGTGTGAGGGCAGGCATACATTGATTTCCATTTTTTTGTCCCCTCAGGAGGGCATGTGGGATCCTAGTTCCCGGACCAGGGATTGAACCCACATCCCCTGCATTGGAACCACGGAATCTTAACCACCAGACCTCCAGGGAAGTCCAGGCCTTCTTAAATGAAAACCAAGAGTCATGTTCTAGTTCTAGAGCCCTGCCCCAAGGCACAGGGCCTAATTTTTTTATTTTGGCAAAACTTCAAATACAGTTAAGTCAGGGAAAAGACCTCAAAAATGCCACAGCACCTTGTTGGATCTTGCCGGCCACAGCTTAAAGAGATACCACATGAGGTCTCCTTAATTGGACTCACTTGAGATCATTTAACCTTAAAGAAGAAGCAAATGAATAACAAGTTTTGTTTTTGTTTTTAAATAATATGCAGTCATCAAGAAAGAACTGCAGTTGATCATATTAATTCCCTGCAGTGCTGCTTAAAAGTAAGATTCACCCAGACCCGTTGAGTTCTTATATGGCCTGATAAATCCGTTGACATAAAGGTACAAAAACAGTGTCTTAATTCAAAGAAATAAACACCAAAATGTGATGTTTGGGGCTTTAGCACATAGTTAGGAGAGGTCTTAGTGGCAGCCTCTGCCCTCACGCCTAGACAGGTCTTTTATACACTCTATGTAAGGTTAGCACTGCTGGTTGACAGTGTTAATTATGCAGCTGCCACTGACATAACATTTATTGGTCATCTGTAGGCTATGTGTAGAATGGACAATCAGAGAGAGAGAGAGAGAGATCCCGGGTCAGTTTATAGACAATAGAAAGATCAAAAATTTAATTTTGTATCAGTGGGACAAAAATGTAATTTAAAAGATTTTTTTTTTTTTTTTTTTTTTTTTTTTGCGGTATGCGGGCCTCTCACTGTTGTGGCCTCTCGCATTGCGGAGCACAGGCTCCGGATGCGCTAGCTCAGCGGCCATGGCTCACGGGTCCAGCCACTCTACGGCATGTGGGATCTTCCCGGACCGGGGCACAAACCCGTGTCCCCTGCATCGGCAGGCGGACTCTCAACCACTGCGCCACCAGGGAAGCCCTAAAAAGATTTTTTAAATGCATTATTCCCAAGCAAAGCAGCCACCCCAGCGGTGCCTGGCCCACAGCTGTCAGAGGATCTGCTCCTTGTGTCTCAGGTGGGTGTTGAAGAGCATGCTAGGCAAATAGCAGGTGGACTGCCTTCCCACTGCCTTTTAACAGGCAAAGCTGCTAGAAATTCCTGAATCTAGCAGGCAATGTACATCCATGAGAAAGGTGGAGGGGCACTGAAGGAGAAATAAGCACTTCCTACATGCTGATGATAATAATAATGATTATATACTATAATGAGCCAACATCTGAGAAAATTAAATAAATGTATTTGTATTTATGGTTAACTCTAGTTCCTAATTGACTTGTAGCTCTCATATCAAGAGCCATGTAGTTTCTTTCTCGCATAGAGATTTTTACCTCTCTGTCATTAAAGTTGAGCAATGAGGTTTACTGGTATAAGAGAAGCCCCTGCAGACAAGATGAAGGAGAAAACCTGCCCCAATCAGCACCTGAAAATCATGGTTAGGCAGGGTTAGGGAGAAGAGGGGAAGTAAGCTCTCTGACACATGAACTGACTTTGATGAACAGGGCAGAGGATTATTACATAGGTTTAAACAAAAGACCCAAATCAGAGGAGGTTTTGACCCACTCCCCGTCTGGAACCCTGGAATGAGGCATCTAAGCAAGGAACTCTGCCAGCTACTGGTGAGGGGTTAGGGTGAACGGGCTGGGCAAAAGCAAGAGAGGCAGTGCCCTTTGCTCCCTATGGCCTGTGCGCGGCGTGCACAGGAAGCTCCCGTGTGCCCTGGTGAGGGTCTGGAGAGAGTCTGGAAGGACTGTGAGACTGGCAGAGGCCTGGAGTTGGGAAAAGACCTTCAATGACAGGCGGCAATGTCAAGTTACCAACAGACAGCAGTGGATACCATTGTTCACCAAAAGGTCAAATGGAACAAGTTTTCCTGCAATGGGTGTCAGTACAGACTAAACCACCCATCCCATGGCAAGACAAGTTAATACAGATAACATATAAACTTCCTCTGTCACCAGGAGACCTCATAAGCTTTTCCCCTACACAGAGAAACCCGTCTGTGAGATAATAGAAAAATTATATATTGGTATCTGACCCCAGCTCCTGACACAGGGCTCCTAAATCCCCTGGAATTTTCCGGGTGATAGCAGTGTCTTTTCTTCTAATGAGGTGACTCTAAGTGGGTCCCTGAATGGAGGCTGGTCACCAGAAAGACCAAGCCATTATGAGAAGCTTGGAATTTTCAGTCCCAGCTCCCACTCTCCAAGGGGGAGAGAGGCTGGAAATGGAGTTAATGATTGATCATTGCCTACAAGATGAAGCCTCCATAAAAATCTCAAAAGTATGGAGTTCAGAGAGTTTCCATGTTGGTGAACACATGAAGGTGCTGGGAGAGTAGCAGGCTAGAGAAGGCACGGAAGCTCTGTGCCCTTCCCACACACCTTGCCTTATGCGTGCATCTCTCGTATATGGATGTTCACCTGTATCCTTCATCATATCCTTTCACAATAAACTGGTAAGCAGCAAGTAAGCTCTTTTCCTGGTTCCTGTGAGCCACTCTTCCAAATTAATCAAACCAAAAACAGGAGTCACAGGAACCTCTGATTTACAGCCGATAGGTCAGAAGCACAGGTGACAACCTGGACTTGCAACTGGCATCTAAAGTAAGGTGAGCACAGTCTTGTGGGACTGAGCCCTTAACCTGTAGGATCTGATGCTATCTCCAGGTAGATGATGATAGAATTGTAGGACACCCATATGATGTTGTAGACAATTGCTTGGTGGGGGAAAATCCACACACATCTGTTGTCAGAAGTGTCGTGAGAGTAGGGACTTCCCTGTGGCGCAGTGGTAAGACTCCGCACTCCCAATGCAGGGACCCGGGTTCGGTCCCTGGTCTAGGAACTAGATCCCACATGCATGCCACAACTAAGAGTTCACGTGTCACAACTAAGAAGGTGGCGAGCCGAAACTAAGGAGTCCACCTGCCTCAACTATGACCCAATGCAACCAAATAAGTAAATAAATTTTTTTTTAAAAAAAGGGTCATGAGAATAAAAGAGATACTACATAGGAGGAAGACTGAGGTTTTCTTTACACCATCTTTGGGGAAAGAGATAAGGGCAGAGGCCAAGTGCCCCATTATGAAGACAGACTTTCGACTGACAATATTTCCTTAGTAGTCTTTTAAAACCAGAAGGTAACATGGTTTCTCTCCCCCCCACCCCCAAGAGCAGGCCTCTGCTGTTTAGCAAGGGGTTATAAGAGATCGCTTATAGGATGTAAAGAAGCCCCATTTTCTTTGCACATCTGGTAGAATGTATATATTTGCTACCTTGGTATTGTAGCTAACATTTGAGTGTTACTACATGCCTGGTACTGTGTAAAGTGTTTTATTTTATTTTTTTTGAATTTTATTTTATTTTTATACAGCAGGTTCTTATTATCTATTTTATACATATTAGTGTACACATGTCAATCAAAATCTCCCAGGTCATCACACCACCGCCACCCACCCGCCCCGCCACTTCCCCCTTGGTGTCCATATGTGTGTTCTCTACATCTGTGTCTCTATTTCTGCCCTGCAAAACGGTTCATCTATACCATTTTTCTAGGTTCGACATATGTGCATTAATATACGATATTTGTTTTTCTCTTTCTGACTTACTTCACTCTGTATGACAATCTCTAGATCCATCCACATCTCTACAAATGACCCAATTTCGTTCCTTTTTGTGGCTGAGTAATATTCCATTGTATATATGTACCACATCTTCTTTATCCATGTGTCTGTCGATGGCAATTAGGTTGCTTCCATGACCTGGCTATTGTAAATAGTGCTGCAATGAACACTGGGACACATGTGTCTTTTTTTTTTTAATTTATTTTTGGCTACATTGGGTCTTCATTGCTGCATGTGGGCTCTCTCTGGTTGCAGTAAGCGGGGCTACTCTTTGTTGCGGTGCGCAGGCTTCTCATTGAGGTGCCTTTTCTCGTTGCAGAGCACAGGCTCTAGGCATGGGGGCTTCAGTAGTTCTGGCACATGCACTCAGTAGTTGTGGCTCGTGGGCTCTAGAGCACAGGCTCAGCAGTTGTGGCACATGGGTTTAGTTGCTCTGCGGCATGGGTGACCAGGGCTCAAACCCATGTCATCTACATTGGCAGGTGGATTCTTAACCACTGCGCCACCAGGGAACTCCCTCTAATTTTTTTTTTTTTACTGAATTATTTATTTATTTTTGGCCACATTGGGTGTTCGTTGCTGCACGAGGGCTTTCGGCAAGTGGCGGCCACTCTTTGTTGCGGTGAGCAGGCTTCTCATCGTGGTGGCTTCTCTTGTTGCAGAGCAAGGGCTCTAGGAATGCAGGCTTCAGCAGTTGTGGCGCATGGGCTTAGTTGCTCCGCAGCATGTAGGATCTTCCTGGACCAGGGCTCAAACCTGTGTCCCCTGCATTGGCAGGCGGATTCTTAACCACTGCGCCAGGGAGGCCGCATGTGTCTTTTTGAATTATGGTTTTCTCTGGGTATATGCCCAGTAGTGGGATTGCTGGGTCATATGGTAATTCTATTTTTAGTTTTTTAAGGAACCTCCATATTGTTCTCCATAGTGGCTGTATCAATTTACATTCCCACCAACAGTGCAAGAGGGTTCCCTTTTCTCCACACCCTCTCCAGCATTTGCTGTTTGTAGATTTTCTGATGATGCCCATTCTAACTGGTGTGAGGTGATTCCTCATTGTAGTTTTGATTTGCATTTCTCTAATAATTAGTGATGTTGAGCAGCTTTTCATGTGCTTCTTGGCCATCTGTATGTCTTCTTTGGAGAAATATCTATTTAGGTCCACTGCCCATTTTTTTTTTTTTTTTTTTCTTGCGTTATGCGGGCCTCTCACTGTCGTGGCCTCTCCCATTTGCGGAGCACAGGCTCCGGACGCGCAGGCTCAGTGGCCATGGCTCACGGGCCCAGCCGCTCCGCGGCATGTGGGATCTTCCCGAAACGGGGCACGAACCCGCGTCTCCTGCATCGGCAGGCGGACTCTCAAGCACTGCGCCACCAGGGAAGCCCCACTGCCCATTTTTTGATTGGGTTATTTGGGTTTTTTTAATATTGAGCTGCATGAGCTGTTTATATGTTTTGGAGGTTAATCCTTTGTCTATTGATTCATTTGCAAATATTTTCTCCCATTCTGAGGGTTGTCTTTTCATCTTGTTTGTAGTTTCCTTTGCTTTGCAAAAGATTTGAAGTTTCATTAGGTCCCATTTGTTTATTTTTGTTTTTATTTCCATTACTCTAGGAGGTGGATCAAAAAAGATCTTGCTGTGATTTATGCCAAAGAGTGTTCTTCCTATATTTTCCTCTAAGAGTTTTATAGTGTCTGGTATTACATTTGGATCTCTAACCCATTTTGAGTTTATATTTGTGTGTGGTGTTAGGGAGTGCTCTAATTTCATTCTTTTACATGTAGCTGTCCAGTCTTCCCAGCACCACTTATTGAAGAAATTGTCTTTTCTGCATTGTATATCCTTGCCTCCTTTGTCAAAGATTAGTTGACCATAGATGTGTGGGTTTATCTCTGGACTTTCTATCCTGTTCCATTGATCTGTATTTCTGTTTTTGTGCCAGTACCATATTGTCTTGATGACTGTAACGTTGTAGTATAGTTTGAAATCAGGGAGTCTGATTCCTCCAGCTCCGTTTTTTTCCCTCAAGACTGCTTTGGCTATTTGGGGTCTTTTGTGTCTCTATACAAATTTTAAAAATTTTTTGTTCTAGTTCTATAAAAAAATGCCACTGGTAATTTGATAGGCATCGCATTGAATCTGTAGATTGCTTTGTGTAGTACAGTCATTTTCACAATATTGATTCTTCCAATCCAAGAACATGGTATATCTCTCCATCTGTTTGTGTCATCTTTGATTTCTTTCATCAGCATCTTATAGTGTTCTGAGTACAGGTCTTTTACCTCCTTAGGTAGGTTTATTCCTAGGTATTTTATTCTTTTTGATACCATGGTAATTGGGATTGTTTCCTTAATATCACTTTCTGATCTTTTGTTGTTAGTGTACAGGAATGCAAGAGATTTCTGTGCATTAATTTTGTATTCTGCAACTTTACCAAATTCATTGATTAGCTCTAGTAGTTTTCTGGTGGCACCTTTAGGATTCTCTATGTATAGTATGATGTCAACTGAAAACAGTGACAGTTTTACTTCTTCTTTTCCAATTTGGATTCCTTTTATTTCTTTTTCTTTTCTGATTTCCATGGTTACAAATTCCAAAACTATGCTGAATAATAGTGGTGACAGTGGACATCCCTGTCTTGTTCCTGATTTTAGAGGAAATGCTTTCACTTTCTCACCATTGAGAATGATGTTTGCTGTGGGTCTGTCATATGTGGCCTTTATTATGTTGAGGTAGGTTCTCTCTATGCCTACTTTCTGGAGAAGTTTTTTCATAAATGGGTGCTGAATTTTGTCAAAAGCTTTTTCTGCATCTGTTGAGGTGATCATATGGTTTTTCTTCTTCAGTTTGTTAATATGGTGTATCACCTTGATTGATTTGCATATATTGAAGAATCCTTGCATCCCTGGGATAAATCCCACTTGATCATGGTGTATGATCCTTTTAATGTGTTGTTGGACTCTGTTTGCTAGTATTTTGTTGAGGATTTTTGCATCTATATTCATCAGTGATATTGGTCTGTAATTTTCTTTTTCTTGTAGTATCTTTGTCTGGTTTTGATATCACGGTGATGGTAGCCTCATAGAATGAGTTTGGGAGTGTTCCTTCCTCTGCAATTCTTTGGAAGAGTTTGAGAAGGACAGGTGTTAGCTCTTCTCTAAATGTTTGATAGAATTCACCTGTGAAGCCATCTGGTCCTGGACTTTTGTTTGTTGGAAGATTTTTAATCACAGTTTCCATTTCATTCCTTGTGATTGGTCTGTTCATATTTTCTATTTCTTCCTGCTTCAGTCTTGGAAGGTTATACCTTTCTAAGAATTTGCCCATTTCTTCCAGGTTGTCCATTTTATTGGCAAAGAGTTGCTTGTAGTAGTCTCTTAGGATGCTTTGTATTTCTGCAGTGTCTGTTGTAACTTCTCCTTTTACATTTCTAATTTTATTGATTTGAGTCCTATCCCTCTTTTTCTTGATGAGCCTGGTTAAATTTTTTTTTTTTTTTTTGTGGTACTCGGGCCTCTCACCGCTACGGCCTCTCCTGCTGCGGAGCACAGGCTCCAGACACGCAGGCTCAGTGGCCATGGCTCACAGGTCCAGCCACTCTGCGGCATGTGGGATCTTCTCAGACCGGGGCACGAACCCGTGTCCCCTGCATCGGCAGGCGGACTCTCAACCACTGCGCCACCAGGGAAGCCCTGGTTAAAGTTTTATCAACTTTTATTGATAAGCTTTTATCAAAAGCTTATCAAGCTTTTAGCAAAAGCTCAAAGAACCAGCTTTTAGTTTTACTGACCTTTTTTATCATTTTCTTTGTTTCTATTTCATTTATTTCTGCTCTGATCTTTATGATTTCTTTCCTTCTACTAACTTTGTTTTTTGTTTGTTCTTTCTCTAGTTCCTTTAGGTGTAATGTTAGATTGTTTAAGATTCTTCTTGTTTCTTGAGGTAGCCTTTTATTGCTATAAACTTCCCTCTTAGAACTGCTTTTGCTGCATCCCATAGGTTTTGGATCATCGTGTTTTCATTGTAATTTGTCTCTAGGTATTTTTTGATTTCCTCTTTGATTTCTTCAGTGATCTCTTTGTTATTTAGAAATGTATTGTTTAGCCTCCATGTGTTTGTGTTTTTTACGTTTTTTTCCCTGTAATTGATTTCTAATCTCTATAGCATTGTGGTCGGAAAAAATGCTTGATATGATTTCAATTTTCTTAAATTTACCGAGGCTTGATTTGTGACCCAAGATATGATCTATCCTGGAGAATGTTCCATGTGCACTTGAGAAGAAAGTGTAATCTGCTGTTTTTGGATGGAATGTCCTATAAATATCAATTAAATCTATCTGGTCTATGAATGGGTTTGCAGGGCAGAAATAGAGACACAGATGTAGAGAACAAACGTATGGACACCAAGGGGGGAAAGCAGCAGGGGTGGTGGTGGTATGATGAATTGGGAGACTGGGATTGACATATATACACTAATATGTATAAAATGGATGACTAATAAGAGCCTGCTGTAAAATAAATAAATAAAAGAAAATTCAAAAGAAAATTTATCTGGTCTATTGTGTCATTTAAAGCTTGTGTTTTCTTATTAATTTTCTGTCTGGAAAACCTGTCCATTGGTGTAAGCGAGGTGTTAAAGTCTCCCACTATTATTGTGTTACCGCCGATTTCCTCTTTTATAGCTGTTAGCAGTTGCCTTATGCACTGAGGTGCTCCTATGTTGGGTGCATATATATTTACAATTGTTATATCTTCTTCTTGGACTGACCCCTTGATCATTATGTAGTGTCCTTCCTTGTCTCTTGTAACATTCTTTATTTTAAAGTCTATTTTATCTGATATGAGTATTGCTACTCCAGCTTTCTTTTGATTTCCATTTGCATGGAGTATCTTTTTCCATCCCCTCACTTTCAGTCTGTGTGTGTCCCTACGTCTGAAGTGGGTCTCTTGGAGACAGCATATATGTGGGTCTTGTTTTTGTATCCATTCAGCGACCCTGTGTCTTTTGGTGGGAGCATTTAATCCATTTACATTTAAGGCAATTATCGATATGTGTGTTCCTTTTACCGTTTTCTTAATTCTTATGGATTTGTTTTTGTATGTCCTTTTCTTCTCTTGTGTTTCACACTTAGAGAAGTGCCTTTAGCATTTGTTGTAGAGCTGCTTTGGTGGTGCTGAATTCTCTTAATTTTTGCTTGTCTGTAACGCTTTTGATTTCTCCGTCGAATCTCAATGAGATCCTTGCCGGGTAGAGTAATCTTGGTTGTAGGTTCTTCCCTTTCATCACTTGAAGCATATCCTGCCACTCCATTCTGGCTTGTAGAGTTTCTGCTGAGAAATCAGCTGTTAACCTTATGGGAGTTCCCTTGTATGTTATTTGTCGTTTTTCCCTTGTTGCTTTCAATAATTTTTCTTTGTTGTTAATTTTTGTCAATTTGATTACTATGTGTCTTCGCATGTTTCTCCTTCAGTTTATCCTGCCTGGGACCCTCTGCACTTGCTGGACTTGGATGGCTATTTCCTTTCCTATGTTAGGGAAGTTTTCGACTATAATCTCTTCAAATATTTTCTCGGGTCGTTTCTCTCTCTCCTTCTTCTTGGACCCCTATAATGTGAATGTTGTTGCTTTTACTGTTGTCCCAGAGGTCTCTTAGGCTGTCTTCATTTCTTTTCATTCTTTTTTCTTTATTCTGTTCCGCGGCAGTGAATTCCACCATTCTGTCTTCCACATCACTTATCTGTTCTTCTGCCTCAGTTATTCTGCTATTGATTCTTTCTACTGTATTTTTCATTTCAGTTATTGTATTGTTCATCTCTGTTTGTTTGTTCTTTAATTCTTCTAGGTCTTTGTTAAACATTTCTTGTATCTTCTCGATTTTTGCCTCCATGCTTTTTCCAAGGTCCTGGATCATCTTCACTATCATTATTCTGAATTCTTTTTCTGGAAGACTGCCTATCTCCACTTCATGTAGTTGTTTTTCTGGGGTTTTATCTTGTTCCTTCATTGGGTACAAAGTCCTCTGACTTTTCATTTTGTCTATCTTTTTGTCAATGTGGTTTTGCTTCCACAGGCTGCAGAATTGTAGTTCTTCTTGCTTCTACTGTCTGCCCTCCAAAGTGTTTTAAACCTTATTTTACTTAATCCTTACTGTGAAGTAAGTACTATTATTATCCCCCTTTTACAGTTGAAGAAATAGAGGCATAAAATGATTAAGTAACTTTCTCAAAGTCAGTGATGGGGTGAGGATTTGAATTCAAGTACTCAGATGCAGAACCCATACTCTTAACACCTCTACTGTATGTTCTCAAAAACCTTCCTTTTATATATTATATATGTCAAAGCGCTTCCTACATAGGTCTCTATTTACTTGCCCTAGAATGATTTTGAAACTATATTGTTTGATGACAAAAGGACGCTACCAGCAAATCTGGAGAGTGTGAACCTATTTACACAAACTGTGTGTGCATTTTTAAACACAGAGAATTATCTGGAATGATATTCACCAAAAGACTTAGAATTTTTGACCCTGGATTGTAGGATTTGGAGTGATTTTAAAATTTTTCTTTATTCTTTCTAATTAAAGTTTAATTAAAAACTTTATAAGATTATGAATTCACTTTGTAAGTAGAAAAATACAGTGTATTAATCAGTGTATTAATTCACTTTGTAAGTAGAAAAATACAGTGTATTAATCAGGAACTGGTTTCACTACAATAACAAATCCCCAAATCTCAGTGGTTTAGTACATGCTATTATATTTCTTTTCTGCTGGAGATCTGGCAGCTCTACAGGGAAGCTTCCTTTTGAATGGTAAGTCAGCAATCAAGTCTACTTCTATGTTAGAGTTCCACCATTTCAATCCTCCGTTTCTAGGGTCACAGAGGTAGGGCATGAAAGAGAATGAGGAATTTACACCTGCTGTTAAACGCCTCCATCGGCCCAGAACCGGTTACATTGCCCCAACTAAACTGCAAGGGGTGGGAAGTGCCTCACAAGGAGAGAACTGGACATAGCAAATGCAATTAACCTCTATCATAATGTGATTTCCACTCTGAAGACCATAAGAAAAGAGCATGGCCTCTAGAACACAGGCTGCCTGAGTTCATATCCCAGCTTAGACACTTACTGACTATATGACTTTGAGCAAGTTATTCTACTTCATTGTGCCTCAGTTTCCTCTCCTGTCCAATGAGGATAACAAGGTTTCTGTGCAGATTAGGTGAGATTATACACTGATAAGCACAAAAAGTGCTCACAAAATGACCATGATAACCTATCCCTGTGTGCCTGCCCACCTGCAATGTGATTTTTCCACTCTTCCCATAAAAAGGTAAAGTTTATTTCCCTGCCCTTGGATCTAGGCTGTACCTATGACTTGCTTTGACCAATAGAATATGGTAGAAGTGATGTTGGGACTTCTAAGCCTAGAACTTAAACCAGCCTTGTGGCTTCTGCTCTCACCACTTGGAATTCTTCCCTGAAACTCCCATGTGAAGAAGCCCGGGCTAGCCTACTAGAGGATGAAAGGTCAATGGAGAAGACACAAGCTGTCCCAGTTGAGGACCCCTTACACTGACCAGCTAACAGCTACCACCAAGTGCCAGACATACGAAAGGGGACAACTTAGGCCATTAGAGCGGCCAGATAATTTGCAGCCACATGCATGACCACAGGCAAGAAAAGCAGAAAAGCCATCCAGATGAGATGAGCCCAAATTGCTAACTCACAGAATGGTGAGTAAATAAAATGGTTGTTGTTTTAAGTCACTAAGTGTAGCACAGCATCTGTCTTAGCTTCATCATACTACTTAGCACAGTGCCTGGCACCTAATAAGTACTTAATAAACGGCAAGTGGTGTTATCATTATTATCTTCATCTAATTTAAAGCTCAAAATATTTATATAAGGCAGCCAGAGCAGGGATTTCTAATCTCATTTCACAGATGAGGAAATGAAGGCCCAGAGATGGTAAATGGTTTGTCCAGTATCACAAGAGTCCCTTAGGAGTCAACTGAGCATTTAAGATTCGACCTTGTGAATCATTCTCCAATGCACAACTATTTTCCCCAAGTAAATCCGTTCATGAACAGGAGCAAGGGACAACAGTGGAATATTTGCTCCCAATGAAGTTTTCAAATTACCAACTTCCCACCAAAGTGCACAATCAGCCTCCCAGTGCCCAAGTCTTTCCTGTTGATAACCTTCAGTACCTGCAGATTCAAGCTGAACATGTCAACTTGAGAAAAAGTAATTTTTTTTAATGACAAAGAAAATAGTTTCCTTGGAGGAGACTTGAAAAAGATGACCTTCTCTGTGACATCAGAAATGAGACTGGCGGGGGATCCACGTGCCTGACTCAGCAGTGACCAAAATTTTCTCAGAATGATTCCCACCACCTTTTAGTGATAGACCTCCACTGACCTGTCAATCACAGGTATTTACAAGTTCCCAAATCTACCAGTTCCCCACCAACTCCTGCAGGCATTTTTTTGGACATGAATGTATCTCAGTTATTTTTAAAGTTCCTTGCTCTTTTACAGGTAAAGGATGAGTTCTATCCCATTGAGCCAACAGAGATCTATTTCTTCTGCGCGTAAACACTTTTAATCCTTCTACCTCCCCGAAGTAGAACTGCAAACATAACTAATGCATCTCTTTCCTTCATTCCCTCATGAACAGTTCATCAGCAAGTCCTGTTTGCCCTTGCCTTCAAACTCTACCCGAAGTGCAAACACTTCTCACCATCTCTACTGCGACAGCCCCTTGTCTCTCACTTGAACTAGAACTGGTCTCTCTGCCTCCACTGTCTGTAGTAATACTGTCCAACAGAACTTTCTGCAGTCCTGGAAACATTGCATATGTACACTGTCCAATATGGTTGCCATTAGCCACATGTAGCTATTTGAAATTTGTCTGGTGCAACTGAGGAATTAAATTTTAGTTAATTTTAATTAAACTTGAGGAGCCATATGACACTAGGGGCTACCATATTGGACAGCACAGATAAATAACACTAGTCGAATCACACAATTTATCTGCTTGAAATCTTCCACTGCAATTAAATAAAATACAAATTCCCTGCCTGGCCCACAAGGTCCCTCATGGCCTGGGCCCTGCCTGCCTTCTCTCCCTAGTTCAGTACACTCCAGCCACAAGTCAAATCCAGCGAGTGCCTCAAATACATCAGGTTCACTCTCTCTGGCATTTGCTGATCCTTCTTCCATGGATCCTTTTACATAATCAACTCCTTCTTCTCATTCAGGTTTCTGCTCAAATTTCACCTCTGCAGAGAGGCTTCTTAGCCAGCATGCCTCAAATCTATCCTAAATCCTGTCACATTTAACACATTGTAAGAAACATTTATAACATTTACCATAAACTGAAACTATTTGTTTCCAAGTATTTGTTTTTAAGTTTGATTGTGTCCTCCATCAGAAAAAAAAAAAAAGGCCACTAAATTCAGGAACTTGGTTTATTTATCACTATCTAGTGTCCTGAATGATTCCTTGGGGCGACAGCCCAGTGGCAGTGACAGTGGTACAGTGTTTCTTTGAATAGGAGAGTATTACATGTTTTTTCTATGTCTGAACAAATCTTAAAAGGGAACGAACTAAGCCCTGGCTGATGGGCTTAGAATTACTCTGGGAAGGTGTGATGGGCTTAGAATTACTCTGGGAAGGTGTGAGAGCTACAAAAATCATTTAGCCTTTCTTTCTCTTTCTCCATAAGATTCTGACTGTTTCTTCTTACCGGTGACAAAAGAAATAACCGCTGGTGAGAATGAAATGATGGAGGGTCTTTGAAATTCTCTCATCTCTCTGAACACACTGAATGTGAATGAAAGATCTCAGGAAAATTCTTCACAAAGCTTTTTGCTCACTGACCAGCCTTTGGGAGGAATTGTGGATTAACCACTCCCTGCGTTAAGGGTTAAAGTCCATAAAAACTAACAGAGCTTTCAAGGCAAGGCCAGGCTGCCGGTAATGAGGAGCTGCTGAGACTCGAATCTGCATTTCAGCACTAACTCACCTTGAAACTCTCTGACTTCCTGAAAGATCTTTCACGAGGACACCCATACTTACTAAACCTTTCTTGGCCTAACCCAGACTGAAGATGAAACCAAAAAGCGTAGGGATTTAGCATTTGAATCATGTATTCCTGTGTCAGTACCTTTAAGGTAGACTCACAAAGAGTGGCCATAAAGTAGTCAAACAGCAAAATCCGACTTCTGTAGTGAGTGAGAAATGTTTGAGTGTCATAGGGTCAGGACTTCTGCGTGGAGAGGGAGGCATTTCAAGGCAAAGATTCATCATTCATTCATTTCCTTCAGTAAACATTTAGGAAGTTCTTGTTATGCGCCAGTAACTCAGGAGAGGTATGGGAAAACAGACAAATACAGTGTAGCCTATGGTTTTTGACCTGGGACAATTCCCCACCACCTTTCTGATAACAGACAAACCCTTCCCCAGAACCGCAGGGTTGGCCAACCACAGGGCTCCATGCCCCTGGCCTCAGTCAGAGGCCATCCTCTCAGGAATTTTTATCTGGGACGAATAGGAAAGACTGCCATTTGCCTCTGGAGACACCTTTCTGGAAGCCTAGTACCATCATGGCCAAATTATCCATCTTGTGGAGGAACAATGTCTGAAGTGGGAGTGAAGGAAGCCAGCACAAAGACTGAAGCAAAGGGAGGGAGGAAAGGGGAGGAAGAGGGAGAGGGAGTGGAAGGAAGGTAAGAGGGAGACCACTGGGCATTGTTTGCTGCCGGTCATGCCAAATATCAGTACTGCCCCTGCTCTTTTAAAATCACATGATCTTGGGATTTCCCTGGTGGTCCAGTGGGTAAGACTCTGCACTCCCAGTGCAGAGGGTCCAGGTTTGATGCCTCGTCAGGGAACTAGAGCCAGCATGCATGCTACAACTAAAGATCCCACGTGCCGCAACTAAGACCCTGTGCGGCCAAAATAAATAAATAATTAATTAATTAATTAAAAAAATTTTTTTAAATCACATGATCTTGAGGCAATAAATCTTGCCCTCTTCCCACACACACTTTTCATTTTCTCTTACACTGATTTTAGCCACCTGCAACTGAGAGAATTTAGATGAAATCAGAGGATACGAGGTCAATTTAGTAGCGGAGCAATCATATGCATAAATAACCGCAAAAACATAATGTAGGCATAAATACAATATACGGTCACAGCACAAAAGAGAGAATGATCAACTCTGCTTGGATGGTTCCTAGCCCATCAGCCAGAGCTTGGTTTATTCTTTTTTAGGGCATTCAGTAAGTGCTAAGTCACAGAAAAAAACAGCATGCAGTTGCCCTCTTACTCAAGCTAGGCTTTGTGACACCGGAGTTAAGTCTAGCAGAGCCTAGAGCTGCCAAGCCAAGGATCTGCAGAAGATGCAAATGGGATAGTATCAATACTAGAAAAAAACTAGACCTATGGTTCAACAGATGTGGTCTACTTGGTGTGGTAAATTAGAGACACACACACATTCTTTCCTACTCATCCTAGTGAGGGGTGGGGTCTAATTCCTCTCCCATGGACTGGCCTTCGTGACTTGTCTAATCAATAAAATGCAACAGAAATGATGTTCTGGGGTTCTTAGGTCATAAATGGTTGCTGTTTTATGCCACTACGTTTTGAGATGATTTGTTATGTAGCAACAGATAATCGAAATACTTCCCATTGGAGGGGAGCGAGTTTCATGTTGGGACATAAAAAGAGAAGAATCGGCAGATCCTGGAGGGCCAGGTCAAGAGCTTGGATTTTATCTAATGAGTCTTGAGGGACCATTAAATACTTGCACTCCTGAACAATCATTCCGACAGTATTATGGAGACTGGATTAGAAGGGAACCGATCCAGAATGAGAGTGACCAGTCATAGATAACTGCAGTAATCTAGGCAAGAGATGATGAGGACCTGCCCTGAGACAATAACAATGGGGACTGAGAGGAAAGAGCAGTGACAGGACATGATGTGTGGGCAGAAACAGGATGCCTTGTTACTGATTAGACGAGGAACATAAAGGAGTAAGGCAAACAACAAGGCTTAGATGACTGAAATGGCCATTAACCAACTTAGAAATTACGGAAGGATGAAATGATTTGGTGGGAGTGATTAAGAGTTCAGTTTTTGAAACAATGAACTTGAGGAAATCTGCATGGAGATATCTACTAGGCACGGAGCTCACAACTGCAGTTAAATAATTACTTATATAATGTTTTGTTTAGCATCTGCCTTTCTCAGCTAGATTTTGAACAGAGCTTATTTTTCTTACTGATCACTAAATACCCAGCCCCTGACTGACAGTGTGCCTAGAACACAGCCAGCTTTCAAGTAATATTCATTGAATTAATGAATAAATGAAGTGAAGTCCAGCAGGAGACTCTAACCACCATAGTTCTCAACTTTAACTAAATACTGAACTCATTTGGATAGCTTTCAAAGCCACTGATGCCTGGGTTATCCCCTCTCCTTCCTCATCGTTCTGATTAAATTGGTTTTGGCTGCAGCCTTGACATTAGGGCTTCTAAGAATCCCCAGCTGATTTTGATGAACAGTAAATACTGGATGTATAAATCTGGGCATAATCTGCATATAAACAGCTATGACTTTAAAGTTGTTCCTATTCCAACAAAAAGCTAAGATGGACTATAAAACTCTTCCTAATATAAAATTACTTCCCACTGGTTCTGTCCACAAAACATAGAGCAGAGGAGCAAAAATAAGAGCCCTTACCAGGAACCCAGGAGCCAGTAGCAAGCATTTTGCCATGGGCCCATTAAAGGAACTTAACCTCCTTAAATTTCAAAATTATGCAGAATCATACAGTAGATAACAGAAATAGCATTAGCCAGACTCATAAAAACCACAGAAATCTGGTTTGGGGCTTCAAACAACACCATTAAAGAAAGTGAAACAGAATTCACAGCCTGGGAGAAAATATTTGCAAAACTATATCTGATAAGGGGCTTGTATCCAGAAAACATAAAGAAATCTTATAACTCAATATTAAGGAGACAAATAATCGAATTTAAAAGTAGGCAAACAGTTTCAACTACCTTCTGTATGATAATGACTCCTTTCATCTGTATCTCCAGCCCAGATCACTCTTTTGAGCCTCGTATGTCCAACCTTGCAGGACACCTCCAGAAGGATGTCGTGTGGGGCAAAAAAACTTATAGATCCCAAATTGATTAATTATGGGGCCCCATCAAATCGTCCAAATCATAATCTTGAGAGTTATCTTCTGTCCCTTCTCCTCTCTCATCTCCTATATCCAATCAGTCACTGAGTCCTACTTCAGTTACACTCAGAATGATCCACAATGCCACTCCTCTATCTGCTTCTATGCAAAAGTTCATCTTTTGTTCTCGCTTTTCACCTGGCTAACTTCTACTGGTTGACCTTTAAGGTTCAGGCATCATGTCTTCATGAAAGCCTTCCTTGATGTTCCCACTCCTACCCCACAAAGCTGACGAGGCGTTCCTTCTCTGTGTTTCTTGATTCGATATGTTATCCTTTACATCATTGGTCATACCCTTATAATAGCTTGTTGTGTTTTTTTTTTAATTGGTCTCCCTCACCAGATTTAAAACTCCCTGAAGACAGAGATTTGTTTTATTCATTGTGGGCCTCTATTACACATAGCACCACAAGCCTGGCACATAGTCATTGCTGAATTCAATTTCAAGGAAGACTGGAAATAAAGCCCATATTAGTTATATGTGAGAGCTCACACATAAAAGTCTTCCCAAAGTGTGTTCCACGAAATGGTACTTCCTTGGAGGTGGAAGGAAATACGGTTCTGTGGTCAAATAAGTTTGAGAAACAGAACATACTATATCTTCCTCTTAAAGATTCTTGAAGATTCCCAGTGTTTTCTAGCATATCAAATACTGTGAGAAATCCTTCAATACTGAAGTCCTTTTACATTTTCCATCCAGCTCCCCAAGCATACTGTGTATGGGGTCATTTGTTAATATCCTATAGAGTTGGTGGTCTGCAGATTTCTTTTACAATGCCACACCAGTTCATCTCACCCTTCTTTTGCAGGAACTGCTCCCCTCCCCTTAGATTGGGATAAGCAACCTTCTTCTGTAAAGGGTCAGAGAATAACTATTTTAGACTTTTCTGGCCATACACGTCCCTATCACATATTCTTCTCTTTTTGCTATTTTTTTTTCAGTTCTTTACAAATGCAAAAAACATTCTTTGCTCAATGGTCTGTGTGCTAGAGGGCCATAGTGGCCAACATTTGTCCTGGATCCATATGGTTATCATATGGGTTACCACTCCTTTGGCCACAATATTTGGTCTCGAGGTGGGTATATAACCCAAGTTGTGACAAGCAGAATGTTTTCCATAGGAAATTAGAATATAACTAAGAAATATCTGATTGCTTTTTTTAAATGAAGAGAGGGAACCTAAGAATAATTAGCAATAACTGTGTCCTGCCATGTGGCCTGAAAATGGAAGACCAGACCTTGATGAGCAGTAACAATGAAGCCACTGAGAAGGAGATATTAACAGAGGAGAGGAGAATTCCTGGGTGTTCTACAGTACCCAGTGTTTGTGTCCAGTCTTTGCTGTGCTTCACTGTATTGCTGCCCTTGGATACGATGAATATCTCTCCCCCACACCATCCTCAAAATAAATTCTGTTCTTTTATTTAAGATAGGTAGAGGTGGTTTCTGTCATATGCAACCAAGAGATCTAATAAATTCACTTTGAGAAATTAGAAAAAGAAAATAGGGAACAGATTTCAACAGACATTTCTCCAAAGAAGAACATGCAAATAGTTAATAAACACAAAAAGATGCTCAACATCATTAGTGATTAAGGAAACACAAATCAAAACTGCAATGGGATACCACTTCACAAATGCTAGGATGGCTAAAATTTAAAAAATAATAATAACAAAATAACAAGTGTGGGCAAAATTCTTGAGAAATTAGAGCCATCATATATTGCTAGCAGCAATGTAAAATGGTACAAGCCACTTTTGAAAACAGATTCACAAAACGTTAAACGCAGAGTTTCTATATGACTCAGCAATTCCATTCCTAGGTATCAACACAAGAGAAATGAATGTTCCATACAAAGACTTGTACTTAAATTTGCTCACAGCAGCGTTATTCATAATAGCCAAAAAGTGAAAACAATCCAAATGCCTATCAACTGGTGAATGGATAAACAAAACGTAGTATATATCTACACAATAAAACACCATTCAGCAGTAATAAGGAAAAAGTAGATTTTTAGGGCAGTGAAAATTCTCTGTATAATAATGATGGATATATGTCAGTATACATTTGTCCAAACCCACAGAATGTACAACACCAAAAGTGAACCTATAAGGTAAACTATGGGCTATGGGTGATTATGTGTCAATGTAGGTCTACCCTTGGTAACAATGTACCATTCTGGTAAGTAATGTTGATAATGGGGGGAGGCTAGGCATGTATGGGGGTGAGAGGTATATGGGTGAGAGGTATATGGGAAAACTCTATCTTCCTCTCAGTTATGTTGTGAACCTAAAACTTCTCTAAAAAATAAAATCTTTTTAAAAATATACTGTTGGGACTTCCCTGGTGGCTCAGTGGTTAAGAATCCAGCTGCCAATGCAGGGGACACAGGTTCAAGCCCTGGTCCAGGAAGATCCCACATGCTATGGAGCAACTAAGCCCGCGAGCCACAAATACTGAGCCTGCGTGCCACAACTACTGAAGCCTGCACACCTAGAGTCCGTGCTCTGCAACAAGAGAAGCCACCACAATGAGAAGCCCGTGCGCCACAATGAAGAGTAGCCCCCTCTCGCCACAACTAGAGAAAGCCTGCACACAGCAATGAAGACCCAATGCAGCCAAAAATAAATAAATAAATTTGTTTAAAAAATAAAAGCAGTCGAAAAAAAATACACTGGGCTTCCCTGGTGGCGCAGTGGTTGAGAGTCCGCCTGCCGATGCAGGGGACGCGGGTTCGTGCCCCGGTCCGGGAAGATCCCACATGCCGCAGAGCGGCTGGGCCCGTGAGCGGTGGCCACTGGGCCTGCACGTCCGGAGCCTGTGCTCCGCAACGGGAGAGGCCACAACAGTGAGAGGCCCGCGTACCGCAAAAAAAAAAAAAAAAAAAAAAAAAAAAACACTGTTGATAAATTAGAAATTTGGGATTACTATACTGACATTACTATATATAAAATAAACAACAGGGACCAACTGTATAGCAAAAGGAACCAAGGAACTATATTCGATATCTTATAATAACATTTCTTGATGTGTATAGTGGTTTCATAGAAGTGTTCACTTAAACTTTTTTTATTGTGCTTAAAATATGTGCACTTTTCTGTACGTAAGTTATACTTTACAATAAAAATGCATTTTTAAAAGGAAAAACAAGGCCCGCAAAAAAAAAAACCGCAAAAGAAAAACGAGCAAAGTACTGATATATGCTACAATATAAATGAACCTTAAAAACATTACACTAGGGGCTTCCCTGGTGGTGCAGTGGTTGAAAGTCCGCCTGCCGATGCAGGGGACACGGGTTCGTGCCCCGGTCCGGGAAGATCCCACATGCCGCAGAGTGGCTGGGCCCGTGAGCCATGGTCGCTGAGCCTGCGCGTCCGGAGCCTGTGCTCCGCAACGGGAAAGGCCACAACAGTGAGAGGCCCGCGTACCGCGAAAAAAAAAATTACACTAAGTGAAAGAAGTCATACATAAAACACCACACATTATTTAATTCCATTTATATGAAATATTTTGAAAAGGCAAATCTTTGGAGGCAGAAAGTAAATTAGTGGTTAACTAGGCCTGGGGATGGAAATGGGAGTGCTTACAAATAGGCATGAAATTTCTCTTTGGAGTAATGGAAATGTTCTAAAATTAGACTGTGGTAATAGTTGCACAACTTTGAGAATATACTTTAAAAAAAAAATTACACGCTTTAAATGGGAGAATTTTATGGCATGTTAATTATAATCTCAATAAAGTTGTGAAAAATACAGATGAAATGGACAAATTCCTTGAAAAAGACAACTTACCAACTCTAATACATAAAATTGTTACTATACGCAGATGACGTGACACTATATATAGAAAACCCTACGGACTCCACACAAAAACTACTAGATCTAATAAGTTAATTCAGCAAAGTAGCAGGATACGAGATTAACATTCAAAAATCGGTTGCATTTCTTTACACTAACAATGAATATCAGAAGGGAATGTAAAGAAATAATACCTTTTAAAATAGCATCCCAGGGACTTCCCTGGTGGTCCAGTGGCTAAGACTCCACACTCCCAATAGAGGTGGCCCAGGTTCGATCCCTGGTCAGGAAACTAGATCCCACATGCCACAATTAAGAGTTCACATGCCGCAACTAAAATATCCCACATGCCGCAACTAAAGATCCCGCACGTGGCAATGAAGATCCTGCACACAGCAGTGAAGATCCCACACGGTGCAACTAAGACCCAACGCAGCCAAATAAATATTTTTAAAATAACAATATTCTTCTTAAGTAAATAAATAATAAAAATAAAATAGCACCCACCAAAAATAAAATACCTATGAATAAACCTGACCAAGGAGGTGAAAGACTTATATTTTGAGAACTATAACACATTTTACTAATTAAAGAGGAAATTAAAGAGGATTCAAAGAAATGGAAAGATATCCCATGCTCTTGGAGTGGAAGAATTAATCTTGTTAAAATGCCCATACTAACCAAAGCAATCTACAGATTTAATGTGATCCTTACCAAAATACCCATGACATTTTTCAAAAAACTAGAAAAAATAATCCAAATATTTATATGGAACCATAAACGATCCAGAATTGCCAAAGCAATCCAAAGGAAAAGAAACAAAGCAGGAGGCATAACTCTGCCAGACATCAGACAACACTACAAAGCTACAGTAATCAAAATAAGGTGATAGAGGAGCCAGCGCAGTTGCAGTCTCCACAGAGCAGGCCGACTGTAGCACAGCCGCTCTGAGATACATCAGAAATACATCTACACGTGGAACAACTCCTACAGAACACCTACTGAACACTGGCAGAAGACCTCAGACCTCCCAAAAGGCAAGAAACTCCCCACGTATCTGGGTAGGGCAAAAGAAAAAATTAATTAAAAACAGAGACAATTGAACAGGGACGGCACCTGCACCAGTGGGAGGGAGCTGTGAAGGAGGAAAGGTTTCCACACACTAGGAAGCCCCTTCACGGGCGGAGACTGCGGGAGGCGGAGCGGGGAGCTTTGGAGCCGCGGGGGAGAGCGCAGCCACAGGGGTGCGGAGGGCAAAGCGGGGAGATCCCCGCACAGAGGATCGGTGCCGACCGGCGCTCACCAGCCCGAGAGGCTTGTCGGCTCACCCGCCAGGTCGGGCGGGGCTGGGAGCTGAGGCTCGGGCTTCGGTGGGAGCACAGGGAGAGGACTGGCAGCGTGAACACAGCCTGAAGGAGTTAGTGCACCACAGGTAGCGGGGAGGGAGTCCAGGAAAAAGTCTGGACCTGCCAAAGAGGCAAGAGACTGTTTCTTCCCTCTTTGTTTCCTGGTGCTCGAGGAGAGGGGATTAAGAGCGCTGCTTAAAGGAGCTGCAGAGACGGGCGCGAGCCGCGGCTAACAGCGCGGACCCCAGACACAAGCCTGAGACGCTAAGGCTGCTGCTGCCGCCACCAAGAAGCCAGTGTGCGAGCACAGGTCACTATCCACACCCCCGCCTTAGCCCCGCTAAGGCTTCCGGGGAGCCTGTGCAGCCCGCCACTGCCAGGGTCCCGGGATCCAGGGACAACTTCCCCAGGGGAACGCATGGCGCGCCTCAGGGTGGTGCAACATCATGCCGGCCTCTGCCGCCGCAGGCTCACCGCGCATCCGTACCCCTCCCTCCCCCCAGCCTGAGTGAGCCAGAGCCTCTGAATCAGCGGCTCCTTTAACCCTGTCCTGTCTGAGGGAAGAACAGACGCCCTCCAGCGACCTACACGCACAGGTGGGGCCAAATCCAAAGCTGAGCCCCTGGGAGCTGTGTGAACGAAGAAGACAAAGGGAAATCTCTCCCAGCAGCCTCAGAAGCAGCAGATTAAATCTCCACAATCAACCTGATGTACCCTGCATCTGTGGAATACCTGAATAGACAATGAATCATCCCAAATTGAGGAGGTGGACTTTGAGAGCAAGATTCATTATTTTTTCCCCTTTTCCTCTTTTTATGAGTGTGTATGGGTATGCTTCTGTGTGAGATTTTGTCTGTATACCTTTGCTTTCACCATCTGTCCTAGGGTTCTATCCGTCCGTTTTTTCTCTTTACTTAAAAAAATTTTTTTTCTTCATAATTATTTTTTATTTTAATAACTTTATTTTATTTTATCTTACTTTATTTTATTTTCTTTTATCCTCTTTCTTTCTTTCTTTCTACTTTTTCTCCCTTTTATTCTGAGCCCTGTGGATGAAAGGCTCCTGGCACTGCAGCCAGGAGTCAGTGCTGTGCCTCTGAGATGGGAGAGCCAACTTCAGGACACTGGTCCACAAGAGACCTCCCAGCTCCACGTAATATCAAACGGCGAAAATCTCCCAGAGATCTCCATCTCAACACCAACACCCAGCTTCACTCAATGACCAGCAAGCTACAGTGCTGGACACCCTATGCCAAACAACTAGCAACACAACCCCACCCATTAGCAGAGAGGATGCCTAAAATCATAGTAAGTCCACAGACACCCCAAAACACACCACCAGACGTGGACCTGCCCACCAGAGAGACAAGATCCAGCCTCATCCACCAGAACACAGGCACTAGTCCCCTCCACTAGGAAGCCTACACAACCCACTGAATCAACTTTAGCCACTAGGGACAGACACCAAAAACAACGGGAACTACAAACCTGCAGCCTGAAAAAAGGAGACCCCCAACACAGTAAGATAAGCAAAATGAGAAGACAGAAAAGCACACAGCAGATGAAGGAGCAAGATAAAAACCCACCAGACCTAACAAATGAAGAGGAAATACCTGAAAAAGAATTCAGAATAATGATAGTAAAGATGATCCAAAATCTTGGAAATAGACAAAATGCAAGAAACAATTAACAAGGACCTAGAAAAAATAAAGATGAAACAAGCAACAATGAACAACACAATAAATGAAACTAAAAATACTCTAGAAGGGATCAATAGCAGAATAACTGAGGCAGAAGAACGGATAAGTGACCTGGAAGATAAAACAGTGGAAATAACTACTGCAGAGCAGAATAAAGAAAAAAAATGAAAAGAACTGAGGACAGTCTCAGAGACCTCGGGGACAACATTAAACACACCAACATTCGAATTATAGGGGTTCCAGAAGAAGAAGAGAAAAAGAAAGGGACTGAGAAAATATTTGAAGAGATTATACTTGAAAACTTCCCTAATATGGAAAAGGAAATAGTTCATCGAGTCCAGGAAGCACAGAGAGCCCATTACAGGATAAATCCAAGGAGAAACACGCCAAGACACATATTAATTAAACTGTCAAAAATTAAATACAAAGAAAACATATTAAAAGCAGCAAGGGAAAAACAACAAATAACACACAAGGGAATCACCATAATGTTAATAGCTGATCTTTCAGCAGAAATTCTGCAAGCCAGAAGGGACTGGCAGGACATATTTAAAGTGATGAAGGAGAAAAACCTGCAACCAAGATTACTGTACCCAGCAAGAATCTCATTTGGATTTGACGGAGAAATTAAAACCTTTACAGACAAGCAAAAGCTAAGAGAGCTCAGCACCACCAAACCAGCTTTACAACAAATGCTAAAGGAACTTCTCTAGACAAAAACACAAGAGAAGGAAAAGTCCTATAATAACGAACCCAAAACAATTTAGAAAATGGGAATAGGAACATACATATCGATAATTACCTTAAATGTAAATGGACTAAATGCTCCCACCAAAAGACACAGATTGGCTGAATGGATACAAAAACAAGACCCATATATATGCTGTCTACAAGAGACCCACTTCAGACCTAGAGACACATACAGACTGAAAGTAAGGGGATGGAAAAAGATATTCCATGCAAATGGAAACCAAAAGAAAGCTGGAGTAGCAATTCTCATATCAGACAAAATAGACTTTAAAATAAGGACTATCAGAAGAGACAAAGAAGGACACTACATAATGATTAAGGGATCGATCCAAGAAGAAGATATAACAATTGTAAATATTTATGCACCCAACATAGGAGCACCTCAATACATAAGGCAAATACTAGCAGCCATAAAAGGGGAAATCGACAGTAACACATTCATAGTAGGGGACTTTAACACCCCACTTTCACCAATGGACAGATCATCCAAAATGAAAATAAATAAGAAAACACAAGCTTTAAATGATACATTAAACAAGATGGACTTAATTGATATTTATAGGACACTCCATCCAAAAACAACAGAATACACATTTTTCTCAAGTGCTCATGGAACATTCTCCAGGATAGATCATATACTGGGTCACAAATCAAGCCCTGGTAAATTTAAGAAAATAGAAATTGTATCAAGTATCTTTTCTGACCACAACGCTATGAGACTAGATATCAATTACAGGAAAAGATCTGTAAAAACAACAAACACATGGAGGCTAAACAATACACTACTTAATAACGAAGTGATCACTGAAGAAATCAAAGAGGAAATAAAAAAATACCTAGAAAAAAATGACAATGGAGACACGATGACCCCAAATCTATGGGATACAGCAAAGGCAGTTCTAAGGGGGAAGTTTATAGCAACACAAGCCCACCTTAAGAAACAGGAAACATCTCAAATAAACAACCTAACCTTGCACCTAAAGCAATTAGAGAAAGAAGAACAAAAAAAACCCAACGTTAGCCCAAGGAAAGAAATGATAAAGATCAGATCAGAAATAAATGAAAAAGAAATAAAGGAAATGATAGCAAAGATCAACAAAACTAAAAGCTGGCTCTTTGAGAAGATAAACAAAATTGATAAACCATTAGCGAGACTCATCAAGAAAAAAAGGGAGAAGGCTCAAATCAATAGAATTAGAAATGAAAAAGGAGAAGTAACAACTGACACGGCAGAAATACGAAGGATCATGAGAGATGACTACAAGCAACTATATGCCAATAAAATGGACAACCTGGAAGAAATGGACAAATTCTTAGAAATGCACAACCTGCCAAGACTGAATCAAGAAGAAATAGAAAATATGAACAGACCAATCACAAGCACTGAAATTGAAACTGTGATTAAAAATCTTCCAACAAACAAAAGCCCAGGACCAGATGGCTTTACAGGCGAATTCTATCAAACATTTAGAAGAGCTAACACCTACACTTCTCAAACTCTTCCAAAATATAGCAGAGGGAGAAACACTCCCAAACTCATTCTACGAGGCCACCATCACCCTGATAGCAAAACCAGACAAGGATGTCACAAAGAAAGAAAACTACAGGCCAATATCACTGATGAACATAGATGCAAAAATCCTCAACAAAACAGCAAACAGAATCCAGCAGCACATTAAAGGGATCATACACCATGATCAAGTGGGGTTTATTCCAAGAATGCAAGGATTCTTCAGTATACACAAAACAATCAATGTGATAAACCATATTAACAAATTGAAGGAGAAAAACCATATGATCATCTCAATCGATGCAGAGAAAGCTTTTGACAAAATTCAACACCCATTTATGATAAAAACCCTGCAGAAAGTAGGCATAGAGGGAACTTTCCTCAACATAATAAAGGCCATATATGACAAACCCACAGCCAACATCGTCCTCAGTGGTGAAAAACTGAAAGCATTTCCACCAAGATCAGGAACAAGAGTAGGTCGCCCACTCTCACCACTCTTACTCAACATAGTTTTGGAAGTTTTAGCCACAGCAATCAGAGAAGAAAAGGAAATAAAAGGAATCCAAATCGGAAAAGAAGAAGTAAAGCTGTCACTGTTTGCAGATGACATGATACTATACATAGAGAATCCTAAAGATGCTACCAGAAAACTACTAGAGCTAATCAATGAATTTGGTAAAGTAGCAGGATACAAAATTAATGCACAGAAATCTCTGGCATTCCTATATATCTCTGGCATTCGTATACACTAATGATGAAAAATCTGAAAGTGAAATCAAGAAAACACTCCCGTTTACAACGGCCACAAAAAGAATAAAATATCTAGGAATAAACCTACCTAAGGAGACAAAAGACCTGTATGCA
>NW_006786254.1:0-274 GCF_000442215.2 Lipotes vexillifer
GCTGACTGATATTCCATGGCACGTAAGTGCCGCAACTTGACGATCCATTTTTTTCCTTTCGTGCTTATTTAACTTGTACAGTGGATGAGGTTCCTGTAAAGAGGTCAGCCCCAAACTTTGGGGTGGCTCTGTCTTTTTGATTTCTGTTTCCGTAAGCCTAGTGCCCGAGGCTATGTACGTTGTTTTTTCGATGTTTCAGGAAATACCATTGGTTTCTCCAGGGTGCTTTTGGCAATTTACATCCCGCCCATCAGCATAACAACGCTCCCTGTTC
>NW_006786255.1:0-968 GCF_000442215.2 Lipotes vexillifer
GTTCATTTGTATCATTTTTTTTTTAGATTCCACATATAAGTGATATCATATGATATTTGTCTTCCTCTTTCTGACTTACTTCACTTAGTATGATTATATCTAGGTCCATCCATGTTGCTTCAAATGGCATTATTTCATCCTTTTTTATGGCTGAGTAATATTCCATTGTGTGTGTGTATGGGTGTGTGTATCACATCTTTTTCCATTCGTCTGTTGAGTACTACATTTTTTTGATTACTGTAGCTTTGTAGTAAGTTTTGAAAGTGGGAAGTATGAGTCCTCCAACTTCATTCCTCTTTTTTTTTTTTAAGATTTATTATTTATTTATTTATTTATTTAATTTCGTTTTGGCTGTGTTGGGCCTTAGTTGCGGCACGCGGGATCTTTTTTTGCAGCGGGCAGGTTCTTTGTTGTGGTGCGTGGGCTTCTCTCTAGTTGTGGCATGTGGGTTTTCTCTTCTCTAGTTGTGGTGCACAGGCTCCAGGGAACATGGGCTCTGTAGTTGCAGCGTGTGGATTCCAGAGTGCGTGGGCTCTGTAGTTTGTGGCATGTGGGCTCTAGTTGAGGTGCCCAAGCTCAGTAGTTGTGGCACGCAGGCTTAGTTGCCCCGTGGCACGTGGGATCTTAGTTCCCTGACCAGGGATCCAACCTGCGTCCCCTGCATCGTAAGACAGCTTCTTTACCATTAGACCAGGAAACTCCCTATTCCTCTTTTTCAAAATTGATTTGGCTATTAAAGGTCCCTTGTAATTCTGTATGAATTTTAGGTCGGCTTGTCTATTTCTGACAAAAAACACAGTTGGAACTTTGATAAGCATTGTGTTGAATTGGATATAGAATTCTTGGTTCAGTTTTTTTCCTTTTAGCACTTGAAAACTGTTGCTCCTTCTCCTTCTGGCCTCTATGGTATCTGATGAGAAATCTTCAGTCATTCAAATCAGAGGGTAACAAACAGGAAATTTGCCCCC
>NW_006786256.1:0-282 GCF_000442215.2 Lipotes vexillifer
ATATATATATTCATGTACAGATCCTCTTCCCATGTAATTTAACACAGTTTTCAGTAGACCTCCCTTCGTATATGGTCAGTCTTTTATATATATGTATTTCATATGTATTTGTATATGGCAACCCTAACCTTAATTTCCCCATTGCTCCACCTTTGGTTTTAGATAACCATAGTTGTTTTCTAAGTGTGTGTCCTTCTTTGTGGAAATAAGTTCATTTGTACCAGTTGTTAGATGACACCCAGAAGTGATATAATAAGATATTTGTCTTTTGCTTTCCGACTT
>NW_006786258.1:0-3303 GCF_000442215.2 Lipotes vexillifer
CCCGCGTCCCCTGCATCGGCAGGCGGACTCCCAACCACTGCGCCACCAGGGAAACCTTGTTTGAAGTCTTTTTAAATCTAGTTTTCTTCTCCCTCGTCTCTTCTTTTTCCCCCTTTATTTGTTGAAGAAATGGTGTTATATGCACTGTAGGGCTTCCCGCAGTTAGGATTTTGCCGATTGCATTCCCGTGTTAGTTTATCATATTCTTCTGTTCCCTTCATATCCAGTGAATTGATAGGCTAAATCATATTCAGGGTCTGTTTATTTTTTATTTCTTATTTCGCAGGATTACTTTATGGGTAGTGGCGTGTTTTTTTATCAGGAGGCATATAATGTCTGGATATCTCATATTTTGATGTTAGTAGCTATCATTGCTCAATGTCTGGATCCATTAATGCATTAGGAGGTGGAATTAGTGTTAAGCTAAAACCATTCTTATTCACTTATTAGCTGAAATTTTTCTGTAAGGAGAAATTTCTCTTCATCTTCTATTTGGTTACCCAGTGGTACAGTTCATGTAAGAAAGAAAGGATAGATGCTGGATTCTTTCCCTTTATTTACTGGTTTTCAAAATTGAGTGGTTTCCTGTTATCCTCTAGAGATGATCACTTACGTTTTCTTACTATTATGAACTCTTGGATTTACCCATTTTGTGTGTTTCAGTCCATTATGGTTATATTTATTGACTCAGATTGGCTCATCTTTGGTAGTGGGAACATCTGTCAAGTTGACTCCTTAGACATATTTGACATAACTCTAGTAGTTTTTGATAGCTTCCTTGACATCTAGAAATGACGAGGTGTTCCAGGTTTTTCTTGTACATTTCCAGCTCCAGACCTGGAATCAGTCATTTCTTCAAGGAACCTGGTTTCTTTTAACAGGAAATGGTATTTCAGGAATACCGTTTGTGTACTAGGGATGCTCATTGCTACTGGGTTGTTTATTGTTTCTAAGCTTTTTTTTGTGAATGGGGCTAGGAAATACAAAGGTGTGTGTGTGTATGTATATATATTCTTTCTGTAAAAGATAAAGTACCTTCTGAATTAAAAAAATACTTCCAAATATAATCCTACCTCTTCTTTCAGCTGCATCCTTTTTCTTCCATATTTGAATCCTGATTTTTAAGGACACAGTGGTGATAGAATTAAAACATCACATAATTATTCATTTGCATTATTCCACATCTGTGACCACAATAGCTGTAGTTAACAAAACTAAGTATCACCACAATATGATTACTGGAAAGTTGATTTTTTTTGCATGTTTTCCCATTTTTCGTGATTGTACTATGTCCACATTGTCAGAACATATACCCATTATCTATTCTAGCCTCTCCTTTATAACCCTTGTTGAAACTCAGTTCTACAAATAAGTATCTATTTACTGCTCACTGTCAGCTCTTATAGTGACTTTTCTTTAGTGATTTTAGATATCTGAGGCTTGTTCTCTAGTAGATTCTTATTCCCTTTTCCCATTTCCGTGTTGATAACACTTTGAAGTCTTTAGATTTGAAATTTAACTGAGTATAGACTCTTTGGTTCAGGTTTTCTTTCCTTGAGTCTTAAATATGTTACTTCCTTTTTTTTTTCTGGCATAAAATGTGGCTGTCAAAGTGATGACAATATGATTTTACTTTCCTTATAAACTATCGTTTTTTGGCCTGCATGCACAAAGAATATTTTCTTTTACTATTAAGTTCAGTAATTTTACTAGACGAGGCTGCGTCTTAGTGTTGGTCATTCTGGGTTGATTAGTATGTGGTGTGATCTTTCACGTTGGGGTTTCACTTTTTTTTGGTAAGTTCAGGAAAGTCTTTTTGAATTAAAACACTTAAACTGTCTTAATAAGGAAGAACAGTTCCTTCTTACAATAAGGAAAACTCATCAAATAGGAGATTACTCTGATGATTTGATAAAGCTGGATAAAATTTAGAAGGCGTTCATTTTAGTATTTGGAAGTACTGTGTGGCTTAGTTATTTCTTTTACTCAATCTACTGTAGCTTTAAAAGTCACCTTTTTTGGTGTTTTGAGTCTAGGCTGTCATGGTTACAACTGAAATTCCATTCAGGAAAGTTTTATAATGATTACAAACACATTAAGAGAATTAGTTGATATGCAGAAATAACAGACACACTCATTTTGAAGATTCTTTTGTTAACTTAGAGAAGATTTAGACAATGAAGATGCATCAGTATTCTGTAGGAAAAGTTAAATTTAAAAATCCCCAATAAATTAATAAAGATCATTTGCATAAATGGAGTTTGTGTATGTGGAGCGATATGGGTGGATATTTGCTAAAAAAATTTCCAATCTAATGTAGTATGTATGTATTTAGAATATCTAGGCTCAAAACCAAACTTCTTATGTAAATTGTCGGATCTTAACAGACATCTTTCAGCTGAATAGCCATTTCAAATATTGCAGACTACCTTACAACTCTTATCACCCTCTTTACTGTATCTCTAATACAGTTTTAGGGAACTACAGGATCCTAAAAACTATTTGTTTTAAATCTTTTTCAATTAATAGATTAAAATAGATTAATCTGAGAGTTTGAAGTCACACACACCACACATACACACAGTCTGGTTCATGCTTTCTTTTCTTCAGTCTTAAGTGTGTTACTTCCTTTTTTTCTGGGCCGGGGAGTTCATACCCTTGCCCAAGAACTTGGCCCTTACTCTACAGCTTGCTAGCCTTGCTGGTCACCATTCCTGACCCACCCTTCCTTCACTCAGTGAAGTAAGTTATGTCTAAGGGCACTTAAAGCCCAGAGAGAAGTAAGTGACTTGATCAAGATCACCCAAAACTGGCCTCATACCTACACTCGAATCTAGGTCTTTTCGTTATAGACCTGTGCTCTTTTTGCGGTAAAACACTGCTCTCCATGAATGCTATGCTAAGCTTGTCTGTTAGTAAGTAAAGTAAATAGGAATTCATCTCCAAAAGGATAGTTGGTGAGAAGGGAAACATACAAATGCTGGATATCACCAGCTTTGCCTTTTCTGTGAACCCAAATGACTAAACAGCCATAATTTCTCCTGGTCACTCCTTCATTATGGTGACTTTTATAATTGTGGGTCATGTTGGTGAGGCTTTGGAGCCAGGGAATCCTCAGTGTAGATTTCTATTGTTCGGCCACTTAGTAGGTATATGACCTTGGACAGGTTGCTTAACTTGGCTGAGCCTTAATTTTGTCATCTGTAAAATGGGGATGATAATGTAATCTTTTTTTGTGTGTGTGATACGCGGGCCTCTCACTGTTGTGGCCTCTCCCGTCGCGGAGCACAGGCTCCGGACGCG
>NW_006786259.1:0-1740 GCF_000442215.2 Lipotes vexillifer
ATGGCAGGATGTGCAGGCAGCTCGGTCACTCCTGGCAGCAGGGAGGGCTAGGAATGAGGGGATCCCCATCACCTCCTGGAGCGAGCAGCTTGCCTCTGACAGCCCAGCACAGCAGGCACAGACTTCTCTCGAGGCTTACAGATTCCACCGCAGAGAACAGACAACTTCTGGACTCCAAAAGAGGAAGTGAAAAGAAGTGTTGTTTTTGTCATTGACTCCGCCCCTTCCACCCTCTTTCATCTCAACTTTTCCATCCCAGAAGTTTCAGGGTTTCCTAGAATCAATCTGGCTCAGTCCCACTCCAAACTCACAGAAAATGTGGAAACTGGGAAACAGATTCTCCTCTTCCTCTGGGGCCACAGCTGGGCTCAGCCTCTGGGAGGAAGAGGGGAATAAATGGTCACCCAAACTCAGCTCAGAACCTCCCGTCTGTCTCTCTGCTTAGAAAAGGCGATGGAGGAGTGTGTCAGCAGACTCCCCATAGTTCTCCATCTATGTAGAGGCGCAGACACTGGCATCAGACTCCTCCTGAGATCGAGCATAGCGACTTGAGGCCAGCCCCCACCATTTGATTTCCTTTATTATCATAATCCTGACTCCGTTTTGGATTGTGGAACAAGGACAAAGACGTGTGTCAGAGTGGCAATAGGATGATCGTTCACTCTTGTACGCATTCCTCCAACAAATATCTTTGAGCAGCAATTAGTGCCCTGCTTCTTTATCTTTCTTACCCATCACTGTTCCTATCACTATGGCATGGTCAAAGAGCAGGGCTTTAGAGCTGTGTAAGTCTCATTTTGAATGACAGCTAGCTTCTCAGAACTACAGATTCCTCATCTGTATAAATGAAGATTAGCACGCCTGTCCTTCAAGCAGGGTTTCTCAGCCTCAGTACTATTGACATTTGGGGCCAAATAATTCTCATTGTGAGGACCTGTCCTATACACTGTAGGACGTTTAGAAGCATCCCTGACCTCTACCCACTAGATGCCAGGGGTACCCCCTAGTTGTAAAAATAAAAAGGTCTCTAGGCATTGGCAAATGTTCTCTTGGGGGCAACATTGCCCCTGGTTGAGAACCACTGCACTCAAGGTTTTTGAAATTTAAAAGAGAATTTGCGTGCTAGCAAAGTCCCTAGTGCATTGTGGGTATCCAGTCAATGCTAGTTTCCCTTTTTTGCTTTCTGTTGTCATCCTCATTGACATTTGTTCACCCTCAACATCCCCAGAACATGAGTTGCTCTGGGATCTCTCTTGCGGCCCTTTGCTGGGGCCTCTCTCCCAAAAGCTCTCTGAGGAAGCAAGCTGTAATATTCAAGGAAATGACATTGTGAAACCTGTTCTTACACCCTGTGGTCTTCAGAAACCTCAACAGCCCCACTCCTTTGGCCCCGTTCTACCCCACCTCCCAACCCCAATCTACCTCCAGCCCTTATCTGATTTTTAGGTGAAAAAATTTCTTTAACCACTGAAAAGACTCCAGTGAGCTGACATCAACACTTTAAAGGTTAATTTATATAATGGGACCCACACATTGGAGCCACCCCAGTGGACTAGACCACATCATAAATCTAAACCTAAGTCAGCCTGCAGTTAACAGGAAAAACCTGTCCAGGGACGTAACATACACCAATCACAATACTCCAACTCAGCTTTAGCTAGCTTACCTAACAGGTCCTGTTACCCTTATAAGGACCTGTTACCCTTATAAGGAAATCCCAGAAATCAGGACCTGTTACCC
>NW_006786260.1:0-558 GCF_000442215.2 Lipotes vexillifer
AGGTTCAGAACCTCAGGAGAGAATCCCATCTGTTCTGCAGGTAAACAGTTATTTCCTGATGTAGTCTTCCTGCTTTAAGTGACCCTCTAACACTATAATAATTTTGTCTAAAAAGATGCCTAACATATCTTTGAGAAGAGTGCCTGGGACCAAATCCTACCCCTCACATGGAACAGGACAAAGGGCAAGAACATAAAGTAGTGGTTTAAGAGCAAGAGTTCTGTAGTAAGTTTGGATTCCAACTCTACCACATACTATTCTGTGAATTTTAAGTACCTCTCCATAGCTTGGTTTGCTCACTTTAAAAAATGAGGAGAATTATGGTACAAACTACAGTGAATTATTTGAAGATTCAGTGAGATAAAACATATAAAGTGCTCAAAAAAAGTTAGTATTGGGACTTCCCTGATGGTCCAGCGGCTAAGACTCCGCACTCCCAATGCAGCGGGCCCATGTTTGATCCCTGGTCAGGGAACTAGATCCCACATAGTACAACTAAAAAATGATCCAGCATGACACAACTAAGACCCAACACAATCAAATAAATATAAAAAAAAA
>NW_006786261.1:0-1062 GCF_000442215.2 Lipotes vexillifer
TATCATGGTCTCTGTGCAGTCAAACCTCTCTGCTAATGATAATCTGTATTTGCAGCCACTCCCTGGTGCTAGCATCACTGCCTCAGCTCCACCTCAGATCATCAGGCATTAGATTCTCATAAGGAGCGGGCAACCTAGATCCCTCACATGGGCAGTTCACAGCAGGCTTTGAGCTCCTATGAGAATCTAATGCCGCCACTGATCCGACAGGAGGCGGAGCTCAGGCGGTAATGTGAGCGATGGGGAGCGGCTGTAAATACAGATGAAGCTTTGCTCGCTCACCTGCCTCTCTCCTCCTGCTGTGTGGCCTGGTTCCTAACAGGCCACGGACCGATACTGGTCCATGGCCCGGGGATTGGGGCTTTATAAGATATAGCTGGAAACCACAGGGGTCTGTAATGCCAGCCAGGGTTGGAGAAACTTAGAATGCATTTAGTAGTTGCTTTGTGTGCCAGAGGTCTTTTAGATTGCAGACCCTGAGCTTTAGCTTTTTTGGTATTATTTAATTTACAAACAAGTCTGGCCCTCTGCCTTGGGAATAGCAAACACTAAGGAAGAATTGGATTCAGTAGTGTTTGCTTCCATATAACCTAACCAAACATAGGATGCCTTATTCTGATGCACTGCTTCCTTCTCGTTTTCCTAAAAAGATTCATGAACCCTCTGCCAATATGATAAGTGTTGGGGGAAATGAGTTTCTGAATTGTCATTCTAGGAATTGCCTTTTGCAGCTGAAACTTCACCATTTAGTCAAGCCTTCCCCTGCCATCTGCTCAGCTCCAAAACTGCTGCAAAGGTTGAGAGGATCTGCTTAAATTACAAAGAATCATATCTATGATAGAAATTCCATGCCATGAAATCTTCTCTTATTTTCCCAGCTTGTCTGACACTGGCTCCAGAGGACCACACTTTTAGGATCACCAGGGTACTATCGCAAGGTATCAGGTCTTCAAAGGCAGCCTTTCTTTCTTTCTTTTTTGGCTGTACGCGGGCCTCTCCCTGTTGTGGCCTCTCCCATTGCGGAGCACAGGCTCTGGACGTGCAGGCTCAGCGGCCATGGCT
>NW_006786262.1:0-504 GCF_000442215.2 Lipotes vexillifer
TAAGATGGACAGGAATGGGGAGAACCAACGGGAGACTAGCTGTAGGTGTTTGGACGAGCACATGGAACTCTAATTTCCCACCGGGAAGAAGAATGAACCAAAGCCTCAGCATGCCGTGCCTGAAACAGACTAGGCTCTGAAGCAATCCTGCGGGATGGCGGTCTGCTCACAAGAAAGCGAGGGGAGGAAAGGAGCTCAGGGCCACTGTATTTCACAAACCTGCAGAGTTATAGATGACAGCTTTCGTCCAAAAATATACTGAAGTTAGGCTGCGAAGAGAACTTGAAATTGAGGCAGAATTGCAGGAAACCGATTTCAGGAGGTGGTTTGGAATTGCATTTGAAGCCTATGAAAATAGGCAGAATGCCGACTAGGATGCCCTTGGCCAAAAAGGGGCGTATGCGTTTTATCCTGAATATATTCAGGAAAAAACGCATACGCCCTTTTTTGGCCAACCAAGCAAGCTTGCAACAGAAATCTACGCTACAATGAACTCTCACTTCC
>NW_006786263.1:0-342 GCF_000442215.2 Lipotes vexillifer
AGCCCGTGCCCTAACACGTACGCTAACCCTCAACCGTTGTCGTACACTGTCCTATACCCTAAATCATCCCCTAACCCTAACCCTTAACCGAAGCCATACCCTAACCTGTGACCTAATCCTAAAACGTATGCTAACACTTACCCATGCCCTAAAACGTACGCTAACACTCAAACTTTGTCGTACCCTATACTTTACCCTAAACCGACCCAGTTACCTAACCGTGACCCTATTCGTAACGCTTACCCGAAGCCATACCCTAACCCGTTCCCTAATCGTAGACCGTACGCTAACACTAACCCATGGCCTAACACGCACGCTAAACCTCAACCGTTGTCGTACCCT
>NW_006786264.1:0-338 GCF_000442215.2 Lipotes vexillifer
TCCATCCACCTCACTACAAATAACTCAATTTCATTTCTTTTTATGCCTGAGTAATATTCCATTTTATATTGAAGATGTGCAACATTTTCTTTATCCATTGATCAGTTGATGGACCCTTAGATTGCTTCCATGTCCTGGCTATTGCAAATAGAGCTGCAATGAACATGGTGGAACATGACTCTTTTTGAATTATGGTTTTCTCCAGGTGTATGCCCAGTAGTGGGATTGCTGTGTCATATGGTAGTGGTAGTTCTATTTTTTGGTTTTTAAGGAAGCTCCATACTGTTCTCAATAGTGGCTGTATCAATTTACACTCCCACCAACAGTGCAAGAGGGTT
>NW_006786265.1:0-369 GCF_000442215.2 Lipotes vexillifer
TCCCTGTATTATTCATATCTTATGACGTTTCTTTTTTGTGTGACTTATTTCACTTACAATCATGGTACCTGTATCTACTCATTATGCTGCTACGGGCCTGATGACATTGATTTCATTGCTGAGTGATATTCCTTTGCACGTAAGTGCCACCACTTTTTGATCCATTTTTTGCTGTCCTGGATATTTATCTTTTACCGTGGACGAGGTTCCTGTAAAGACTGCAGCACCAAACTTTGGGGTGGCTCTGTCTTTTAGATTTCAATTTTCCTACGCCTAGTGCCCTAGGCTATGAACCTTGTGTTTTCGATGTTTCAGGAAATACCATACGTTTCTCCATGGTGGCTATTGGCAGTTTACATCCCGCCCATC
>NW_006786266.1:0-838 GCF_000442215.2 Lipotes vexillifer
GCCGCTGAGCCTGCGCGTCCAGAGCCTGTGCTCCGCAAAGGGAGAGGCCACAACAGTGAGAGGGCCGCGTACCGCAAAAAAACCCCAAGAAAACAAACAAAAAAAAACACTTGGGTATGCAAATCAAAGGTGCGGTGCGGTGGAAGGAGCCCTGGTTTAGGGACGTGGGTGTCTCGTCCTGCCTGGACCACCCCCCTTGAGCAAATCATCCAGCAGGATCACAAGTACTTTCTTCACTGATACAGTGAGGGCTTGGGAATTGTGGGTCTTTATGATCTTTTTCACTGAGAACACAGCTACGATTCCATGGACCTTTTACAGAATATACGATTTTTGTCAACAAAACGTCGAATACAATGAAATTATGAATTTTAATTTGATAAAAATTCAACAGAAAAGTTCTGCAAAAGTTTTGTGTTTGTGGCATATGCTGTCATCCTAGCAGAAATGTCGAAATCAGTCTGTCTCTCACCCAACAAAGTTTTTAAACTTCAACTCAGTACAAGTCAAGGTAATTCCGGGGGCAGTTTTCTTTTGCGGGGAGGGGTGGCGGGGGGAGTTTCCTGAGGGAACTCTGCTAAGAACAACTGATTAATGACAACCTAACTACTTTAGATTCGACTGAAATAACTGAAATCAAAATAGAGAATTCTTCAATATCCTGTGATAAACCATAATAGAAAAGAATATGAAAAATAATATACATATGTACATATATAACTGAGTCACTTTGTTGTACAGCAGAAATTAACACAACATTGTAAATCAACTATCAATAATTTTTTTTTTTTTTTTGCGGTACGCGGGCCTCTCACTGTTGTGGCCTCTCCCGTTGCGG
>NW_006786267.1:0-1291 GCF_000442215.2 Lipotes vexillifer
GAAGATTTTTAATCACAGTCTCAATTTCAGTGCTTGTGATTGGTCTGTTCATATTTTCTATTTGTTCCTGGTTCAGTCTTGGGAGACTGTACCTTACTAAGAATTTGTGCATTTCTTTCAGGTTGTCCATTTTATTGGCATAGAGTTGCTTGTAGTAATGTCTCATGATCCTTCGTATTTCTGTGGTGTCAGTTGCAACTTCTCCTTTTTCATTTCTAATATTATTGATTTGAGTCCTCTCCCTTTTTTTCTCAATTAGTCTGTCTAAAGGTTTATCAATTCTGTTTATCTTTTCAAAGAACCAGCCTTTAGTTTCATTGATCTTTGCTGTTGTCTTCTTTGTCTCTATTTCATTTATTTCCGATCTGATCTTTATGATTTCTTTCCTTCTACTAACTTTAGGTTTTCTTTGTTCTTCTTTCTCTAGTTGCTTTTGGTGTAAGGTTAGGTTGTTTATCTGAGATTTTTCTTGTTTCCTGAGGTAAGATTGTATTGCTATAAACTTTCCTCTTAGAACGGCCTTTGCTCAATCCCATAGGTTTTGGATCATTGTGTTTTCATTTTCATTTGTCTCTAGGTATTTTTAAATTTTCTCTTTGATTTCTTCAGTGAACCATTGCTTGTTTAGTGGCATATTGTTTAGCCTCCACGTATTTGTGTTTTCTATAGTTTTTTTCTTGTAGTTTATTCCTAATCTCATAGCATAGTGGCTGGAAAAGATGCTTGATATATTTTCAATTTTCTTAAATATACCAGAGCTTGCTTTGTGGCCCAGCATGTCATCAGTCCTGGAGAATATTCCATGTGCACTTGAGAAGAATGTGTATTCTGCTGCTTTTGGATGAAATGCTCTATAAATATCAATTAAGTCCATCTGGTCTAATGTGTCATTTAAGACCTGTATTTCCTTATTAATTTTCTGTCTGGATGATCTGTCCATTGATGAAAGTAGGGTATTAGAGTCCCCCACTCTTACTGTGTTACTGTCAATTTCTCCCTTTATTGCTGTTAATATTCCCCTTAAATATTGAGGTGCTCCTATGTTGGATGCATATATATTTACAATTGTTATATTTTCTTCTTGAATTGATCTCTTGATCATTATGTAGTGTCCTTCTTTGTCTCTTATAACAGTCTTTATTTTAAAGTCTACTTTTTTCTGACATGAGTATTGCGACTCCAGCTTTCTTTTGATTTCCATTTGCCTGGCATACTGTCTTCCATCCCGTCACTTTCAGTCTGTATGTGTCCCTAGGTCTGAGGTGGGTCTCTTGTAGACAGCATATATACG
>NW_006786268.1:0-8708 GCF_000442215.2 Lipotes vexillifer
ATTTTAGGCACCCTCTCTGCTAATGGGTGTGGTTGTGTTCCTGTCTTGCTAGTTGTTTGGCATGGAGTGTCCAGCACCGCAGCTTGCTGGTTGTTGAGGGGAGCTGGGTCTTAGCGTTGAGACGGAGTTGTCTGGGAGAGCTCTCGCCGATTGATATTATGTGGGGCTGGGAGGTCTTTGTGGTCCAGTGTCCTGAACTCAGCTCTCCCACCTCACAGCCTCAGGCCTGACACCCAGCTGGAGCACCATGACTCAGCTGTGGCAGGCACCTGAGGACAAGACGGTGGCAAGGGTGGCAGAAGCAGCAGGGCAGGCTGGGTGCATGCTACGTGATATGCAGAACATGCCACCACTGCAGCCACTGCATGGGAGAGAGCTCACAAGGGGGCTGCACGACTGTGAGCTGCGAGCAGAGCCGGTCCACACAGGTGCTTTGATTCAGAGTTTCAGCTCTGATCTGATGAAGAAAACTTCCTTAAACTTCTTTGAACCCTGGAAATGATTCAACTTGATCAGCAATTCCATAATGTGTCCAAGTGCCAAGAAACTTTAGAATTTGGGGGTACTCCAGAGAGCCCCCAGCACAGGTCAGGCAGTTCTCTCTGAAGCACCAGGAAGACCACACTTTCAAGTGCACATGGAACATTCTCCAGGACAGATCACATGCTAGGCCATAAAACAGCCTCAGTAAATTTAAGAAAATTGAAATCATATCAGATATCTTTTCCAACTAAAATGCTATAAGACTAGAAATCAACTACAAGGGGGAAAAACTGCAAAAAGAAATCAAAGAAGAAATTCTAAAATGCCTGGAGACAAAAAATAAAAACAGAACAATCTAAAATCTATTCAGGATGCAGGAAAGGCAGTTCTAAGAAGAACATTTCTAAAGATACAAGCCTACCTCAGGGAACAAGAAAAACTCAAATAAACAAATTAACATTACATTTAAAAGAACTAGAGGAAGAATAACTTAACCCAAAGTTAGTAGAAGGAAAAAAATAATAAACATCAGAGCAGAAATAATGGAAATAGAAACAAAAAGAAAAGATCAATGAAACTAAGAGCTGGTTCCTTGAAATGATAATCAAAATTGATAAAACGTTAGCCAGGCTGATCAAGAAAAAAAGAGAGAGGGCCCAAATCAATAAAATCAGAAATGAAAAAAGAGAAGTTACAACCAACATCACAGAATTACAAAGGATCAAAGTGATTACTATGAATAATTTTACTCCATAAAATGGACAACCTAGAAGAAATGAAAAGAATTATAGACACGTACAACCTCTCAAGACTGAACCAGGAAGAAATAGAAAATATGAATAGACTGATTACCAGGAATGAAACTGAATCAGTAATTTTTGAAACTCCTAAGAAACAGAAGTCCAGAACCAGACGGTTTCACAGGTGAATTCTACCAAACATTTATTTATTTTTTAATGTCTTTATTGGAGTATAATTGCTTTACAGTGGTGTGTTAGTTACGCTTTATAACAAAGTGAATCAGTTATACATATATTCCCATATCTCTTCCCTCTCACCAAACATTTAAAGAAGAGTTAACACTATTCTTCTGAAATAATTTCAAAAAAATTGCAGAGGAAAAAAATGCTTCTGAACACATTCTATGAGGTCAGCATCACCCTGATACCAAAACCAGATAAAAGTATCTCAAAAAAAGAAAATTAAAGGCCAATATCACTAATGAACATAGATGCAAAAATCCTCAACAAAATATTAGCAAACAAAATTCAACAATACATCAAAAACATCATACAGCATGAATAAGTGGGATTTATCCCAGGGATGCAAATACAGTTCAATATCTGCAAATCAATCAATGTGATACACACACATTAACAAATTGAAGAATTAAAGCCATATGATCACCTCAATAGATGCACAAAAAGCTTTTGACAAAATTCAGCACCATTTATGAAGAAAGCTCTCAACAAAGTGGGTATAGAGGAATATAATAAAAGCTGTATGTGACAAGCCCACAGCTAACATCATTGGTAAAACCTGAAAGTGTTTCCTGTTAGATCAGAAACAAACAAGTATGTCCACTCTCACTATTTTATTCAACATAGTATTGGAAGCCATGGTCACAGCAATCAGACAGAAAAAGAAAGAAAAGAAGTACAAATTGGAAAGGAAGAAGTACTATTGACAGATGACATGACACTATACATAGAAAACCCTAAAAACAGCACCAAAAAACTATAAGAACTCATCAGTGAATTTCACAAAGTTGCTGGATGCAAAATTAATATACAGAAATTTGTTGCATTTCTATACCCTAACAATGAACTATCACAAAGAGAAATTAAGAAGACAATCTCATTTGCAATTGCATCAAAAAGAATAAAATACTTAGTAATGAATCCAACTAAGGAGGTAAAAACCTGTACTAAAACTATAAAACACTGATAAAAGAAATTGAAGATGACACAAACAAATGGAAAGATATACCATGCTCATGAATTGGAAGAATTAATATTGTTAAAATGACAATAGTACCCAAAGCAATCTACATATTCAATGCAATCCCTATCAGAATACCAATGATAGTTTTCACAAAACTAGAACAAATAATTCTAAAATTTGTATGGAAACACAAAAGACCCTGAACATCAAAACTATTTTGAGAAAGAACAAAGCCAGAGGTACCACACTCATGATTTCAAACTATACTACAAAGCTATAGTAATCAAAGCAGTATAGTACTGACACCAAAAAACAGACACATAGATGAATGGAACAGGATAGAGACCCCAGAAAGGAACCCACATTTACATGGTCAGTTAATCTATGTTGAAGGAGGCAAGAATATACAGTGGGGAAAAGACAGCCTCTTTAACAAATGGTGTTGTGAAAACTGGACAGCTACATACAAAAGAATCAAACTGGACTACTTTCTCACACCATATACAAAAATAAGCTCAAAATGAATTAAATTTAAGACTTGAAACCTTAAAAATTCTAGAGGAAAACATAACAGTATGTTCACTGACATCAGTCTAGCAATATTTTTTAGGATATGTCTCCTCCTAAATAGGCAAGGGAAACAAAAGCAATAAAAAATGAGACTACGGCACACTAATAAGCTTTTGCACAACAAAGGAAACTACCAACAAAATGACAAAGGCTGCCTACTGAATGGGAGAATATATTTGCAAATTATATACCTGATAAGGGGTTAATATCGAAAATACAAAAAGAACTCATACAATTCAACATCAAAATAAAAAATAACCCAATTAAAAACTGGACAGAGGACCTGAATAGACATTTTCCTAAAGAAGACATATGGATAATCAATAGGCACATGAAAAGATGCTCAATATCACCAATCATCGGGAAAATGCAAGTCAAAAGTATATTGATATTACCTCAACCTGTCAGAATGGCTATTATCAAAAAGACAACAAAAAACAAGAGTTGGCAAGGGACTTCCCTGGTGGTGCAGTGGTTAAGAATTCACCTGCCAATGCAGTGGACTTGCATTCAAGCCCTGGCCCAGGAAGATCCCACATGCCGCAGAGCAACTAAGCCCATGAGCCACTACTGAGCCCGCGAGCCACAACTACTGAAGTCTGCGTGCCTAGAGCCTGTGCTCCACAACAAGAGAAGCCCCGCAATAGGAAGCTGCACACCACAACAAAAAGCCCGCGTGCAGCAACGAAGACCCAACACACCCCAAAATAAATAAATAAATAAATAATTTTTTTAAATGGGTGCTTTAAAATAAAAAAAGAGTTGGCAAGGATGTGGAGAAAGGGAACACTCCTGCGCTGTTGGTGGAATGTAAGTTGGTGCAGCCACTATGGAAAACAGTATGGAGGTTCCTCAAAAATTGAAAATAGAACTACCATATGATCTAGCATTTCTACTCCTGAATATTTATCCAAAGGAAAAAAAACTAATTTGAAAAGATATGTGCACCCCAATGTTCATTGCACAATTTACAATAGCCAAGCTATGGAAGCAACCTAAGTACCCATCAATAGATGGGTGGATAAAGAAGATGTGATATATATATATATATATATATATATATATATATATATGATGATAGATGATGATAGATAGATAGATAGATGATAGATAATTGATAGATAGATATTACTCAGCCATGATAAAGAATGAAATCTTGGCATTGTGACAACATGGATGGACCTCTAGGGTATTATGTTAAGTGAAATAAGTCAGACAGAGAAAGACAAATACTGTATGATTTCACTTATATCTGAATCTAAAAAATAAAACAAATGAACAAATGCAGCAAAACAGAAACAGAGTCATAGATCTAGAGAACAAACAGATGGTTGCCCAAGGAAAGAAAGGGAGAGAGAGAAATAAGTGAGGGAGATTAATAGGTACAAACTTCCAGTTGCAAACTAAATAAGTCATGGATGTGAAATGCAGAGAGAGGGGAATATAGTCAAAAATATGTAATATCTTCGTATGGTGACTTACCTTTACTAGACTTATCATGGTGATCATTTTGAAATGCATAGAGGAGTTCCCTGGTGGCCTAGTGGTTAGGATTCTGGGCTTTCACTACTGTGGCCCAGGTTCAATCTCTGGCTGGGGAACTGAGATCCCACAAGCCATGCAGTGCAGCCAAAAAAAAGAGAAAATACAGACATATTAAATCACTATACTGGGCACCAGAAAACATAGGTCAACAAACAAAAACACTCATAGAAAAATAGGTGTGATTTGTGATTAACAGAGACTGGGGGTGGAGGGAATTGGATGAAGGTAATCAAAAGGTACAGGCTTCCAGTTATAAGATAAATAAGCACTATGAATATAATGTACAACATGATTAGTATAAATAACACTGTGGTATGTTATATATGAAAGTTGTTAAGAGAGTAAATCCTGAGTTCTCATCACAAGAAAAAATTTTTTCTATTTCTTTTTTCTGTCTATACAAGATGATTGATATACACTAAACTTATTGTGATAATCATTTCATGATTTATGTAAGTCAAATTATTAAGCTCTACACTTTAAACATATACGGTGTTATATGTCAATTATATCTCCAAAACTGGAAGAAAAATAAATAAAATAAAATAAGCCAGAAAAGAAAAGAAAAAGCCGGGTTCTAGCTGGCTAAGACCTTGCTTTAAAAATTCCATCCAGGGGCTGTTCCAATGACCCCATGAGGGCTTCTCAGTTGGCAGGGGTGAGATGCCCTCCAAGAAACCTTTGTCCCAATAGGCACGCCATAACTAAGCCAGCCAGGTTTCAGCCCTAAAACTGAGAACCTATACTATAATAACTTGGCCTTGGTGGGAACTCCAACCCTGGCCTGAGACTGTCTCCCCAATGCATTGCAGTCTTTTTTGTATTCAGTATTTATTGAGACTCTACTATGCACCGGGCACCTTAGCAGACACTTGGGATTCTTCACTGAACAAATCAAAGACTCCAGCCCACTTGGGGCTTTTAGTCTCTGAAAAGAAGGTGCCATCAAACCATTCACAGTTACCCCTGATTGGCCAGAATGGATTGGGTGACTTGGAATTAAGCTATCCTGCACCTTACAACCTCAGACAGATCAGTCAAGTGATTATGAGGTGGCATGTCTTACAACTTGAGCCTTAGGTCTTCTGATCATCAGACCTAGGGAGTGATTAAGAGAACCAAGGAAGCCTGAGTCTAGGAGAGATCTCAATTTTTCAATAAGTATGTGACTTCTGTTTCTTTCTCCCAAAAGTTGAATCTAGCCCCTTATTGTTTGAAAATTGCAATGTGCTGCCATTTGACTAGTGTTTTTCATGTAGCATTAATCTGCTGCTTATTTGATCTGAAATTGAAGGGCTCAAATAAAACTTGCACCTGGGTTTTATTGCATCATGAAGAACAGTCTGGAGAACGGCCTTTGAGTATCAAGGTCCAAAATCTCAAAATCTCATCCTGTTTTCCCAAAGGTTGGTTCCCCTCCCTGGCTTCTCAGCATTCTTCCTGCATCTTCTCCAGATTTTAGCTGGAAATCTTAGTGTCACATCTAATCCTTCCCTCTCTTTTTTTCCCCAAAATAGTGTGGTGGAAGTAACAGAAAGTGTTGCATGGAATCTTAGAACAGCAGTAAACAAGAGTAAAGAAGAACGAACAATGAAAACACAAAAATATGGGTAAATACAATAAATTTTTCTTTTCCTCTTGAGTTTTCTAAATTATGTTTGACAGTTAAAGCAAAATTTATAACACTGGGCTTCCCTGGTGGCACAGTGGTTAAGAATCAGCCTGCCAATGCAGGGGACACGGGTTTGAGCCCAGGCCCGGGAAGATCCCACATGCCGCAGAGCAGCTAAGCCCGTGAACCACAACTACTGAGCCTGCACTCTAGAGTCCGCAAGCCACAACTGCTGAGCCTGCATGCCACAAATACTGAAGCCCGCATGCCCTAGAGCCCATGCTCCACAGCAAGAGAAGCCACTGCAATGAGAAGCCCGCCCACCACAACGAAGAGCAGCCCCCACTTGCCACAACTAGAGAAAGCCTGCACACAGCAACAAAGACACAATGCAGCCAAAAATAAATAAATAAAATAAATTTATTTTAAAAAATTTATAACACAATATGATGTGGTTCTCGATGAATGTAGAGTAAATATTTAAGACAATTATATCATAAATGAAGGAAGGTAATGGGATATAAGGAAGGTAAGGTTTTATACTTCACTCAAACTGGGAAAGCATCAATACCAGTAGACTGTGTTAAGTTATTTAAAAGATTTGAAATCACACAAGGTGGGTTCTTTGACCACAGTGGAATAGATATAGATATAAATATAGATACGGATATGTATAGATATAAATGTATATACATAGATAGAAATATATCTAGAACAACCACTTTAAAAACTACCCAAAGAGATACACCCAAAAAAACACTATAAATAAATCAAAATGGAAGGAAATACTCAAGTAACACATAAGAAGGGAAAAAGTACAAAGAGAACAGAAAATTTTGAAATACAACAGCAGATTTAAGCCCTAACATATCAATAATTACATTAAATGTTAATTATCAAAGTACACCAATTGAAACACAGAGAATGGGGCTTCCCTGGTGGCACAGCAGTTGATAATCTGTCTGCCAATGCAGTGGGACATGGGTTCAAGCCCTGGCCCGGGAGGATCCCACATGCTGCAGAGCAGCTGGGCCTGTGCGCCACAGCTACAGAGCCTGCAAGCCACAACCTGCAAGCAGCTCTAGAGCCCGCAAGCCACAACTGCTGAGTCTGTGTTCCTAGAGCCCATGCTTTGCAACAGGAGAAGCCACGAGAGTGAGAGGCCCACACACCACAACAAGGAGTGGCGCCCGCTCATGGCAACTAGAGAGAGCCCACACACAGAGACAGAGACCCAACGCAGGCAAAAATAAATAAATAAATTTACATTTTTTAAAAAAACACTGAGAATGACAGAGGGGATTTAAAAGCATGACATGCTGTCCACATGAAACTCACTTCGTATATAATAATATAGGTAGTTTGAAAGTAAAAAGATGTAATAGGTTATAACATGCAAATATTAACCAAAAGGAAGCAGAAGTGGCTAAATATAGCCACTTCAGCTTCCTTTTGGTTAATATATATCAGGGAAATAGAATTCAGAGAAAAGAAAATGACCAAGGACATTATATAATGATAAAATGGCCAATCTCCAAGAAGATATAGCAGTCCTAATGTGTGTGCACAAATGACAGACCTGCAAAATATGTGAAGCAAAAATTGATAGAATTGAAAGAAGAAATGGACAAATCCACTATCATAGTTGGAGTCTTCAATATCCCTCTCTCAATAATTGATAGAACAATTAGACAGAAAATCAGCAAGGATATAGAAGAGCTCAACCATACCATCCAGCAACAGGATCTAATTGACATTGTTAGAACACTTCACTCAACAATAGCAAAATACACATTCTTTTCAAGCACCCAGAGAACATATACCTAGAGAGACGATATCTTGGACCATAAAATAAACCTCAACAAATTTAAAAGAATTGAATCATACTGTGTTCTCTGATCACAATGGAATCAATAACAGAAAGGTAACTGGAAAATCTCCAACACTTGGAAATTAAACAAAAAACTTCAAACTAATCCATGGATCAAAGAGGACTCTCAAGGAAATTTTTAAAATAGAATGAACTTAAACAAAAATGAGACTATAACAGCAAAATTTGTGGGACGCACCTAAAACAATGTTACAAGGGAATTTGTATAACTAAATGGTTATTTAGAAAAGAGACATTAGAAAAATTGCAAAATAAACCCAAATCCAGCAGAAAGCAGGAAATAATAAAGGTAAGAGCAGATATCAATGAAATTGAAAACAGGAAAACAATAAAACAAAGCATAAAAGTTTGGTTCCTTGATAAGATGGAGAAACAGAAATTATTAATATCAGGAAAGAAACAAGTGATATCACTACAGAACTGTGCAGACATTAAAAGAATAATAAGAATACCATGGGGAGGAGCTTCAAGATGGTAGAAGAGTAAGACATGGAGATCACCTTCCTCCCCACAAATACATCGGAAATACATCTACATGTGGAACAACCCCTACAGAACACCTAATGAACACTGGAAGAAGACCTCAGACCTCCCAAAAGACAAGAAACTCCCCCACGTACCTGGGTAGGGCAAAAGAAAAAAGAAAAAACAGAGGCAAAAGAA
>NW_006786269.1:0-648 GCF_000442215.2 Lipotes vexillifer
TATAACAAAGTGAATCAGTTATACATATACATATGTTCCCATATCTCTTCCCTCTTCGTCTCCTTGAGAGCATTTTTAAAAGCATCAAGGATAGGACTAAGGGAGAATCAGAACACAGATAAAACCTGATGATTGATGTAAATGTATTTTCATTGTTAATAATTAAATAGATTTGAACCTGAAGATAAAAATCCCCAAAGGCTTGGGTCACTTTACTAATATGTAATGTAATACTTTGTCCCTAAGAAAGCATCATGGTAGCTCATCCTTCCTTGAGCTTTTAATTAGGTTAATGGCATCTGTTTGTTTCAAAGGACAATTTAATTAAAATGTCAGTGGTGTTGCCTAGATAAATACTGCACTGATGCTGACATGTTATTATGCAGATTAATCACTGCTGCTTGACTGGTAGGGGATAGTTATGCGATCAACAAGGTGAAGAGTTTTTGCTGAACCTATTCTAGAGTTTCACCTGGACAGTTCCTCCTTGAATTTGTCTCACTGTGTATGTATGGAGTACCTTCTCTCCATAACTCACTGCAAGGCAAGTGGGGAATGAAAAGATATTCAAGAGCTAGTCACCAGTGGGAGGGAGATGCAAGAGGGAGGAGCTATGGGGATACATGTATATGTATAGCTGATTCACTT
>NW_006786270.1:0-233 GCF_000442215.2 Lipotes vexillifer
ATGGACAGGAATGGGGAGAACCAACGAGAGACCAGCTGTAGGTGTTTAGACGAGCACATTGAATTCTAATTTCCCACCAGCAAGAAGAATGAAACAGAGCTTCAGCATGCCGTGCCTGAACCAGACTAGGCTCTGAAGCTATCCTGTGGGATGGCGGACAGCTCACAAGGAAGCGAGGGGAGAAAAGGAGCTCAGGACCACTGTATTTCACAAACGTGCAGAGTTATAGATGA
>NW_006786271.1:0-5828 GCF_000442215.2 Lipotes vexillifer
TGTTTATTTATTTTTGGCTGCATTGGGTCTTTGTTGCTGCGCAGGGACTTTCTCTAGTTGTGGCGAGTGGGGGCTACTCTTCATTGTGGTACGCGGGCTTCTCACTGTGGTGGCTTCTCTTGTTGCGGAGCATGGGCTCCAGGCGTGCGGGCTTCAGTAGTTGTGGCACTTGGTCTCAGTAGTTGTAGCTAGCGGGCTGTAGAGGGCAGGCTCAGTAGTTGTGGCACACGTGCTTAGTTGCTCCGTGGCATGTGGGATCTTCCCGGACCAGGGATTGAACCCATGTCCCCTGCGTTGGCAGGCGGATTCTTAACCACTGCGCCACCAGGGAAATCCCATGTGGGGTTTTTTTTGTTGTTGTTCTTGTTTTGTTTTCCGTCTGCTTGGTGGCCATGTCAAGACTTTTCCTTTTCTTGGAGTCAGGCAGACTTGGTCCCTTACAGAACCTCAGTCTTGAGTTCTTTCTCTGTACTTCTGCTTTTGTAGCATGTTGCCATTGGATGAAGGTATTTCCTTTTGGTATGCACACTCAGCTCTCAAACTTTTGACTCAACCTGGTTCTGCAGCAGAGCTCATGCAACCGTGCTGAACTCCCTTTAGCCCATAAAATAAGTCACCATGAAATCACTACTTTCCATCCAATTACTGAATGAACCGTGCAGCGACACATCTCTCTAGTTCAACATGAACTGAACCTATTTCAGCACTCAGGCATGATAAAGCACCCACTCTGTGGCAGTAGCAAAATGTTAATGTTATTCTTAGTGCCATTTAATGTGATTTAGATTGGGGGCTGGGGAAGCTTTACCACTAGCAGAAATTTTAGACTTGGGTATCAGCTATGGACCTGTAGGAAAATTCTGCTCAGTTTTCAGCATTTGAAGTGTTCTTTTCCTGAAATTGGCACCTCTCCTTCATCTTCCTATATCCTGATTTAGTTGGTCTATAGTTGACATTATTTCTTTCATGGAGAAAATAGCAGCCTCATTAAGGCAGTCCTGGGATTAACGGGAAATGGGCAGCTCCAAAAGACACTTAAAACGTACACAGGATTTAGACACCTAAGATTGAGATTAAAGCCATGCCTTATGCCTCTGGCACTTTTCACTCACCTCTCCCAGCTTACTGGATAATAGATAGCACTGAAATTTTACAAGTCCAGTTTGACTGATTTTGTACCCTACCTGATTAGTATTACCAAACAGATGAATCTTGTCTGACTCCAGATGATATCAGCAACTGAAATGAAATGGTTAGTGGCTAGTTCAGGCCAACATGACAACGACATTGCTGTGTTTTGTTCAGCTTTCTAGCCTTCCCCCACCCCCTCCTCGATTAATATCTGCATCATCCTGCTTGTCGCTGTAGATAGGAGAGGCCCTCACTGGGGAATTGGCTCCCATCCTTGCTGACATCTCCCTGTTAGTTACTCTTGCCCAACACTGCGCTGTCACCTGTGTCATATTTTCAGAGAGGAAGATGATAACCTCCCTTAGAAACTTTTCAGTCAAAAGGAAAGATGCTGAATAAAGTCTGAGTAAGCTATAGTTTTGCTAGTTAGAAAACATATTGAAATTGTCCTTTCCTTTTGCTCTCTGGACATAGCACAGTTATGTGAACCTTTATATTTCTGGCTACATATCTCTAACACCCTTTGGATTCTGTCTCTGTAAGACCAAGAGTTCTTGATTGTGGGTTGCAGCTGAGTTGTATTTGATAAGCTGAATATAAACAAAGGAGTATCAGAATTACTTTTCAGTTTTTCTTACATGTTTTTGAATAAAATTGACAAGCAGCATGGTGGGGAGGAGCCGGGGGGAGTACATTTAGATCCTGTTCAGCTAAGATAATATTCATATAGTACTCAAGTATAATAAGAATGAAATGTAAGAAAGTAAGGGCTATAAATGGGCTTTATTTCCTTTGGAAATAACACCACTAGTGAGTGCCTTTTCTCAATGCCTTTTATTTAATGTAGCGTATTTGATAATACTGCCGTTTCTCTTCCAGTGTGTTTTTTCTTTCTTGCCGTCGAGTGCCAACATAAGAATCCTCCTGCCAATGCAGGGGACACAGGTTCGAGCCCTGGCCTGGGAAGATCCCACATACCGCAGAGCAGCTAAGCCCGTGCGCCACAACTACTGAGCCTGGGCTCTAGAGCCCGTGAGCCACAACTACTGAAGCATGTGTGTCTAGAGCCTGTGTGCCTAGAGCCCGTGCTCCACAACAAGAGGAGCCACCACAATGAGAAGCCTCTGCACCACAACGAAGACCCAACGCAGCCAAAAATTAATTAATTAATTAATAAAAGTAAATAAATGGGGTTTTCTTTCTTCTTAAGTTCTAGCTTCCTTTTCAATTCAGGAGTTAGTGCCAAAGTAATTCCTGAGCATATATTCTTGTCTGATTCCAGATCATAGTTAATTCTCTAAGGCAGTGGTTTTCAACCTTGTCTGTACATTAGAATCACTAGGGCAGCTTTTTAAAATTCTGATGTCCAGGCTACAACTCAGAACAATTAAATCACTATGGCTGGGATTGAGACTCGGGCATCAGTACTTCTAAAAATCCCCCTCCTCCCCACAGTTATACACACGCAGGTGGTTTTTTTCCATTGTGTATCTAAGGTTGAAAACCATAGTTAATAGAACAAGTAGTTATTAGTAATCTTAGAAAGACTGAATCTTACTCTAAGAAACCTCCAGGTTTTTGTGATGGAGGAATTGAAAACTAAAGACTTACCGTAATCAGTTTGCCTTTGCAAACTTATTTTCTTTGACTTTTTTTTTAACACATATGTACCCTGTGCTCCAGTCTAATTAGACTACTCATTCTTCTTCTTTCCTTTTTTTTTTAAAAAAAAATTTATTTGTTTGGCTACACAGGATCTTCATTGCCGCATGCGGGATCTTCGTTGCGGCATGAGGGAATCTTTTAGTTGTGGTGTGCGAGATCTTTAGTTGCGGCATGCGGGATCTAGTTCCCTGACCAGGGATCGAACCTGGATCCCCTGCATTGGGAGCATGGAGTTTTAGCCACTGGACCACCAGGGAAGCCCCTACTCATCCTTCTTGATCATGCTTTTATTCCTACTTCTTAATCTTTGTTCAGGCTATTTGAGAAATAGCCTCCCCCCATTTTTGCATTCTATAATTTCACACTACCATGTCTTTGAAGCTTCTTTTCATTATCCTTCAGCCAAAAGGAGGCTCTTCTATGCAGAACTTTCTTTTTTTGCTTTAGTATATTCTGTATGGTTTTTGCATTCGTGTTTTGTTTTTTTGCCAGTTTGCAAAGCCTGGATCTTGTTCATCTATTGTTTTCTCCTCATTGTCCGGCATCTTTATAGTCCCCATAGTACCTTATGTCCAGCAAATGTGAGTGTGTGTTTGAGTAAAAGGAATCTCATGCTTTTCAGATGTCATGCTATGGATGTGTTTTATTCTAGGAACAGGGAGAAGGTAGGTGTGTAATATCTTTTCTATTTGCTGTCATTCTTTTCCAGTTACTCGAATTCTTGGTCGTGATGACCTTTTTATCTGTATGCCTGTGATTTCTCGCCCCACGTCCAACCAGTAAATAGTCTTCAGGAACCAGACTTTGCAAATGTTGGTTCTTTGAGGTTTGGAGTGTTCTGTAGCTTAGTGCAGAACATGCTTATTCATGGCAGTTATGAAACGCCTGAGGTTTATGTTCTGTCGTGGTGGAAATAAGTCCCATTATTTTTCAGTATATATATTATCTTTGAGATTTTGGCAACCCAGTTTTATATATCTGTCCATTGAGAAGGTAATAAATCCCCTCTCTCAAATCCTGAAGACAAATACAGTTGTTGTTGTTGTTGTTGTTTTTAACACAACCACAGCCTAGAGCTCTCCAAGTTTCTACCACTAAATGACAGACAATAAAGGAAACAGTGTTTTGTAAAGCAGACAAGGCATTTGGTGATTCAGAGGGGAATGTTAGATGCACAGTGAGAACTAGGAAAGTAGCAGTATAGAATCATAGCACAAAAATGTATTGTTCACTTTCTGAACAGCACCATTAGTTGTGGGTATGTCTGTTTTATGTTTTTTCATGCTAGCTATTTTCAGCTTCAGTTCTTTAATGCTTTTGTCCTGGAATTCAGGGTGAATTATATCAGAGCCCTGATGGGAAAAAGAGGCAGAAGTAAGACCATGTGGAATTATTTTCCTGTCACCTAGCTAATTGCATTAGTCTAACTCTCCAATAGTTAGCATCCTTTTAAATGATCTACTCCAGATAAATCACAGCATTTCTCCTTAGCTGTATTGACTGTGGGAGAGATTTGAAGAATTGCATGCCTTCGCATTTCCTACCCAGGTAGGATATCTTCCTGACCCAGCCGTTTGCTTTCTTAGGAGAGTTCTAAACTCTAAAAATCACTCTTGTTCAAGCTATAATTTTTGAAGCTTGAAATTGCACCTCATTACTGGTTTGGTTCCCACTTTCTCAGTGGGGTGGCAAGTTTTGTAGTTCAAAACATATTTTAGTTTTTCTTCCCCCCCCCTTAATTTCCTTTTAAAGAAAAAATAAAACACATTCAGAATATTTGCGACTTAGAGATATAGCTTCTTGGAATATGTAAACTCTTTAAATCCTGTTTGGGTTTGTGCCTATGTACCCCAGTGGAAAGATTGGATCTGAAACATCCCTGAGATGTCCCAGCTCCATCTTCTTTCCACGTTTTCTCAAAACTCCCACACACCATCACTTCCCCTACTCAGTTCCCCTAGGTTATATTTCTTTGCAATCTAGAATTTCTTTAGGCTTTGGGAGTCAAGTTGAATAGCATGTATTCCCCGCAACTTGGTAGAGCAATTTACAGATTCTGTATGGGCATCTAGTACTTAGCTAAATGAACTCTACCTTTCTCTCCTCTCTCTCCTTTCTCTCTTTCAGCTTGGCAGTGACCTTGGCGGGGGCATTGGAGGAAGTCCGGCAGTAAGTGCCATCGGTTTTTTTCACCATGGGATGCACTGCCCCCTGTTTGATGCCTTTCCTATGCACACGTTCTCAGACCAGCCACTGCTGCTATCTAGCCCTGTACACCAGAACCTCTGTAGCAGTGTATGAAGAGTAGAAAGTAGCGTAGGGTTACTTGGAATCTTTGGGACCATACACCACATGTGGTGTAGGAGTCTCTTTAGGGATTGGCGCTCTGGTGTCTACAGAGTTCTTTGTCTTCCTGACATTAAAGGGCTAAAGGAAATGGAACCTCCCATCTTGACGGGAGAATACTCTTTTCTGTCGTCTAGAAAGAGCTTGAGCGTCAGCTGGACTCAGAGTGAGACTCTCCTAGTACATGAGTTAGGGGGGTGTGAGTATCCATCTCCCCCAGGAGAGTTCCCTACTAGATATTTATGCCTAAATGGGGAAATAAGACTTGCCTGGGCCCAAGTGGAAATGGAACTGCTGTCTAAGTTGGATGCTTCTCCTTCCTTCTATAGAAACAGATTCCCCCTTCATTAGGATACCTATAGGCCTTTTGCACAGAATCATGGAAGCTAAAATTGGAAACAAACAGAAAAAACTTTGGATCACTGTGTTCCTGATCCTACTGATTACTCTCTTGATAGAACTTCTAAAGAGTGTGTGTATCTTTTCAATGACGAAAAAATAACCCTGATGATTTGAAGGACAAAGAATATACGAATTAAACGCCTAAGAATATTGTAATTATGGTGTGTTCTTATTGATTTCTCAATACTATTAAAATATATAGCAACATTTGAAGGACTATTAATGAGTTCTTCCTGATCTCCCTGCTCCCCTTCCCTTTTATTCCCTGCAGGTGGGACAGTCCT
>NW_006786271.1:6453-7913 GCF_000442215.2 Lipotes vexillifer
AAAAAAAAAAAAAAAAGACATTACAGGGACTTCCCCCGTGGTCCAGTGGTAAAGAATTCGCCTTCCAATGCAGGGGTCGTAGGTTCGATCCTTGGTTGGGGAACTAAGATCCCATATGCCACCGGGCAACTAATCTCACGCACCAGAGCTACTGAGCCTGGATGCAACAACTACTGAGCCCGTGTACCTCAACTAGAGAGCCCATGTGCCACAAACTACAGAGCCCATGCACTCTGGAGCCTGTGCTCCACAACGAGAGAGAGAAATCAACACACCACAACTAGACAGAAGCCCACGTGCCACAGCGAAGAGCCCGCGCAGCAACAAAAAGATCCTGCTTGCCGCAACAAGGATCCTGTGTGCTGCAACTAAGACCCAACGCAGACAAAAATAAAACAATAAATTACTTTTTAAAAATAAGACATTACCAACTTACCCTCCCAAAAGGTGACATCAAATTATGTTCTCCAAAGAAGAATGTAATAGTGCCAGATTCCTTATATTCTCCCTCACTGAGCATTACTGACTTTCTGAATTTTTGACCCTCTGATAGATGAAAAATAGTATCTTGTACTATTAAATAGTGTCATTTTCTTCTTTTCTTTTTCCTTTTTTTCCTGTAATGTAGTTGAGTATATTTTCATGTTTACTAGCCGCCCACTGCCTATAGAATACCCACTGCCTGGGTATTCTATCTTTAGTCAGGACAGTTCATGAATTCCTGTTGGTTTATATATATATATATATATATGTGTGTGTGTGTGTGTGTGTGTGTGTGTGTGTGTGTGTAAACTGGTACACTCCAGGAGTATCACAGATTCTGGGGCCAGAGGTGGGTCACCAATGAATTATATAGAGAAAATAGGCATTCAGATTACTTAAGCGACATCTGAATACTTAACTATTTCCCAGAGACTATAACGAGAGTTAAAAATATACATAAGACATGGTCCTTACCCTTAACACATTACTGATAAGGAATTTGGTAACAATTTTTAAAAGTCTTCAAATATTGTAAACATGCGATTTTCATTAGATCAGTATTTTCCCCTTTTAAGCCTTTTACCAAAGCTACTAACCAAAGAAACCCCAAGTTATGCTCATTGGAATTTCTCCTTTCGCCATGGCTACCCATAGACTATTTTGGGGCTTGTTTTTCTTTTTTTGTTTGCTTTTGGCTTTGGTTTTGGGTTGGGTTTTTGTTTTCTTTGGTTGGGGTTTTTTTGTTTGTTTTTTGGTGAGTTCTTTTTGGTTCTTAAATAGTTGAGAATGATCTCAAAATTCAGCAAATACGACTTTATCCGGAGCCTTTTGCATTTGGCTTGGTATTTATGGTATAAAAATCACCTTAGTTGCCTAAGGAAGCGAAATCTTAATTTCATCTTTATTCAGAAGCGTCCTGTCTGGTTTCATTGGGCTTTATACTGTGTTTCAGGTCTGGCTGCCTGCAGTAAAGGCTA
>NW_006786273.1:0-217 GCF_000442215.2 Lipotes vexillifer
CGTATGCGTGTTTTCCTGAATATATTCAGGAAAATACGCATACGCCCTTTTTGGCCAAACAAGTGAGCTTGCAACGGAAATGTACGCTACATTGAACTCTCACTTCCCCCTGCTCAAAAAGGCCATCTGAAAAAACTGTAAAATCCAGAAAGGTAGGACAGGCCAGGGAGAACAGGGAGCATTGTTATGCTGATTGGCGGGATGTAAATTGCCAACA
>NW_006786274.1:0-271 GCF_000442215.2 Lipotes vexillifer
ATAGATGTGTAAAAATTGAATACAACACACACACAAAATGAAGGCAATTCAAAGCAATGCTAACTTAGGATGAGTTAAAGGGCCAGGATTCCAAATTAATTATGACCTTAAAATTCAATAACAAATACATCTGGTTTTATTACACGCTGAAAAGCAGTGCCTTCTACAAACTTTTCATGTTGGGATATAGCAAAGCTATAAAATTTATGATTCTATTACCACAGCATCAGGATATTTTTAAATTAAAAAGCACAGGCAAGTTTGGCTGGGG
>NW_006786275.1:0-566 GCF_000442215.2 Lipotes vexillifer
AGTCTGTGTGTGTCTTTCTCTGTGGAAATATGTCCATTTTTGTCAGTTGTTAGGTAACACCTACAAATGATATCATAGGATATATGTCTTTTGCTTTCCAACTTACCTCATGTTCTGTGATTATCTCTAGGCTCATCTATGGTACCTCAAAGAGCAGTGTTTCATTATTTTCCATGGCTAATATTCCACTGTGTACATGGACCACTTCTTCTTTATCCATTCATCTGTTGATGGACATTTAAGTTGCTTCCATGTCTTGGCTATTGTGAATAAGGCTGCAGTGCAGGTTTTGCAGCCTGAGTCTTCTCGATTCTGGTCTTCTCAGGTGAGAGGCCCTGTGGTGTGACTGCTGGATTGAATGTTACCTCAATTTTTACTTTTAAATGCAGCTCCTTTCTGTTCTCTTGATTGGCTCTTACCACTTTACATTTCACCAGCAGCTAAAGGGTACACAGTTCCTTAAAACCTGTTCAGCATTTATTGTTTGTACACTCTTTGCTGATGGTCAGTCGACTGGTGTGAGTTGAAACCTTTTTGTACATTAGATTTGCATGAGTCTAATAATT
>NW_006786276.1:0-258 GCF_000442215.2 Lipotes vexillifer
AGGGTATGAAAAATAGTCCCACATTATGTCAAAAATATGTAGATACAGCTATCTTTAATATTAAATTAATCTATCCAAAAGTGTATTTAATACATTATATGGATGATATATTGTTAGCTCATAAGGATAAGACATATGTACATCATGTATTACAGGAGCTAACAGACCAATTACAAATAGCTGGCCTAAAAGTAACACCTGAGAAAATTCAGACAGAACCTCCTTATAATTACCTGGGAAGGTTAATTTATCAATATC